>NW_009648894.1:658532-712884 GCF_000708025.1 Charadrius vociferus
GGGAGGCCGGGCAGCCTGCCCTGCCCCGAGGCTGGTGCAGCGAGGTCGCTGCTGCTTTAATAGCTCCTTATCTTATTTATAAATAACGCTCAATGTGTCGTTTGTTTTGCGAGGTGTTGGTTGGTTTGTGTTGTTTGGTTGGTTTCTTTAAATAAAATGCATTTGCAGTGTTTTGGGTTTTTTTTAATGTATTTGCAGTGGTTTCAGTAAAGAAATCTTTCTGTGGTAAGTTTGCATCTTTTTGCCTAATCGTGCATGTAGTGGTGTTTTCACAGGGCCAGCCATTGCGATGAGAAACCTAGTAAGGTGATGGGGTGCTATTAATTAGGCCCCTTTATTAAAACAGTCTGTAGTAGAGCTGCTGCACCTCACAGCAGCCTTTCAGTCGTGAGCCATCTGACCCCTTGTTTTTGCAGATCCTTCCCTGTCTTTCCTGTTTTCTGTGTCTGCAAACGTTCCCTTAAGCCTGGGAGCTGCTCATCTTAGGTCCCAAACAATGGCTGGAAAGCCTCAAAATAAGAGCTCTGCTGCAGCCTTGTAAGTGTAGTAACAAGGGACTTGATATCGTGACTGGTAAGTGGTTATAGGACAATGAGAAGCAGCATGCCAGTGGTCCATCAGAGGAACAGCATAGTATCAGATGTGATGGGGTGTACCAGGGAATATCTGATTTTTTTTATTTTTTTTTTTTAGGGCACTTGCTAATGTCCCCAGCGAGTGGTGCTGTGGGCGCTGGCGGGAGGGAGGTAGAAGCAGTTGCAGGCTGGTGTTGCGGAGGGGCAGCAGGTAGCGGCTCAGTGAACAGTCCCTGCAAGCACAGCTCAGTTTTCCTCTTGGCTTTGAAGTACTTAGTCGTAATAGATAAACAAAGACAGTGTTAAGACTTCTGAGGTCCTGAAGAAGTTTGCTGTTCTGAGGTTGTCATGAATCATAAAGGTCTTGAACACAAAGGTGTTTCATCACCATTTCAAAAAAAACTTACCTCAGCTTTAGGCCTATCATCCAGTTGACATTGTATATGAACAGTAGGGACCAACAGTGAAGCTTTTCCAAGTACATATATGTTCCCTGGTTAGCAGATAGTAGAAACTTCAATCCCACTGTTAACTCTGTAAAACCTGAAGGTTCCTGCTTATGTTTATCAACTAAACTGATCTAGTGGAAGGTAACCCTGCCCGTGGCAGGAGGGTTGGCACTAGATGATCTTTAAGGTCCCTTCTAACACAAATCATTCTATGATTTCATAATATCCATTAAGTACTCTATGTACAACTAGTTTTTAATTTTAGAAAGTCTAGTGGTATTCTATTTCAGCTCTGAATGAAAGAAGACTAGGAATTACAATCCAGAACACAATTTTATTCCCCCCCCTCCTCACTGTTATTTCCCTCTGCAATACAGTTTTCCCATGAGTCCTGAAGTATCACTGTCAGCTAATCCATGGGAAATTTAGTGATGTCAGCGAGGACATCGTATTTCAAGTTAGAGGTCTGCTGCCAACACCAGTCTATAATATCAGTAGAGATTATTTTTTTTTTTCCCAGATCAGAAGGTTAATCTTCATGTCATATTAAAGTTCTTGCAAAGAAAATGGGAAGATTGTAAACCATATCTGTTTAAATTAGACTTGGCACTTGATGCTTGTTGTTTACCAACAACTTTACGAACACTTACTGATTGATTGCGACAATATCTCTAGGTGTTACCAACCTTCATTTCCTGGCAGAGCAGCTTAGTGAGAGGTTAAGTGACCTAACTGAAGGGTGAAATGAGAATCAATGGTAAATCAGGATTCAAATTTAGGAATGCTGGATTTGGAGATCGAGTTTCTCTTGCATCGTGTTGCTGTGTCAGAAGTGACAGTGTCAGGTAACATAATGCAGATGGTCAAAATGATAAAGGCACAGGTGCCAAAGATGCCACACAGGAAAAGACAAAGACTGAACAATGTACACCCAGACTGTGTCCCATCCTGTTCTGACAGCTGGAAGCTGCTGCATCTTGGCAGCATCCCCCTGCCTCTGATTCCCATTAGCTTCTGAAGTCAGTGGGAACTGATAATTGCTGGCTTGCACAGAAGGAAGAGATCACTAATCAGCCAGGTGGTGCCATGATGACTTTGTTGCTGAGTTCCTACAACCCTGCTTAGTTGCTAATTTGGAAAAGTAAAGTATAGCCTTGGGTGTCATCTGTGAGCCGCTGCTGCCCCCGCCCCTCTCAGGTCCGTAGGATTGCATCTGGAGAGGAGTCTGGCAGTGGTGCCTGTAGGGCTGCTGGTCACGTGGAGCTAGCTTAGCTGCCTTATTTCCAGCAGCTAAACCATATTAAGAAGCAATTAATGTTCATTAAATGCTTTCCTAATGCTGCCTTCTCATCTAAGCAATGGCTGTCATAGGGATATTAGTTATTGCAAATAGGAGGGGAGATGACTGGTACAATTAGGAAGAAGAGAAAGGTACTGAAGATATGCAGTGAAACTGGAGTCTCACATTGTGGCAAAGCATGAGAGTTCCCAGAGTGAGGTGTTGGTGCAAGACTACTATTTTGGTATTTTTATTATAGTCATCAATGTGAGTGCTTTTAGCAAAAAACCTCCAACAAACACACAAAACCAAAACATATGTGTTTCAGGCTGGGAGAAAGTCATTGGTTCATTGCATTTCACAACTTTTTCATTTATTTCCACCCACAGTTTTGGGCAACGTAGTTTACATAATGATAAACAGCAAGAACTGAGGTGCTGTCTGCCAAACTCCAGGACATCAAATTGTCCAGATCATTTCACCAAACAAAAATGGCAAAAAGCAGTGTATTCCTGTACTACTTTAAAAAAAAAAAAAAAGTCAAATCCAAACCAAATAATCACCTTGTGTGGCTCTTGCTGCTATGCTTTTTCAGGCTTCTCTTAATGTCTTTCACTATTTTTGCAGGACGGGATTTTGTGTCCTATAACTTACAAATGAAGCTTTATTAAAATAACTACAGTCAGCCAGCAGTCTGTTGAGGTCTATGTAAAACTAGCTGAAGTATTAGGTGTTCAAATGGAGTTACGTGTACCCCAGTTTTGAGACATTCATCAAGTGCGCCAGTGACAACTCATCATATAAGGCACTGTTCACTCTCCAGAGAAGAAAGTCAGGGCACATGGAGAAGTCTTCAAGATTCTGAGCTTCTCATAAGATGTTACACTTACGCAGGGACTTTCCTCATGTGCACAAAATGAATCCTAGAATAGTTTGGGTTGGAAGGGACCTTTAAAGGTTGTCTAGTCCAACCTCCCCTGCAATGAGCAGGAACATCTTCAACTAGATCAGGTTGCTCAAAGCCCCATCCAACCTGACCTTGAATGTTTCCAGGGATGGGGCATCTATCACCTCTCTGGGCAACCTGTTGCAGTGTTTCACAATCCTCATTGTAAAAAATTTCTTCCTTATATTTAGTCTAAATCTACCCTCTTTTGGTTTAAAGCCATTACCCCTTGTCCTATTGCAGCAGGCCCTGCTAAAAAGTTTGTCCCTATCTTTCCTGTAGGCCCCCTTTAAGTACTGAAAGGCTGCAATAAGGTCTCCCCAGAGCCTTCTGGAGGCTGAACAACCCCAACTCTCACAGCATGTCCTCACAGGAGAGGTGCTCCATACCTCTGATCATTTTTGTGGCTCTCCTCTGGACCTGCTCCAACAGGTCTATGTCTTCCTGTGCTGAGGGCTTCAGTGCTGGACACCGTACTCCAGGTGGGATCTCACCAGAGCAGAGTAGAGGGGCAGAATCACTGGTAGAATCATGTCTCTCAACCTACTGGCCATGCTTCTTTTGATGCAGCCCAGGATGCAGTTGGCTTTCTGGGCTGCGAGCACACATTGTTGGCTCATACCTACCTTTCCATCCACCAGTACCCCCAAGTTCTTCTCGTCAGGGCTGCTCTCAATCCAGTCCTTCCCCAGCCTGTATTGATACCAGGGGTTGCCCTGACCCAGGTGCGGGACCCTGCACTTGGCCTTGTTGAACCTCATGAGGTTCACATGGACCCACTTCTCAAGCTTGTCCAGGTCCTTCTGAATGGCTTCCGATCCCTCAGGTGTGTCAACTGCATGACTCAGCTTGGTGTCATCCAAAAACTTGCTGAGGGTGTGCTTGATCCCACTTTCTATGTCATTGATGAAGATATTGAACAGTACTGGTCCCAATACAGACCACTGAGGGACACCACTTGTCACCAGTCTCCATCTGGACTTTGAGCCATGACCACTACTCTCTGGATGCAACCATCCAACCAATTCCTCGTCCGCCAAACAGTCCACCCATCAAATCCATCTCTCGAATTTAGAGAGAAGGGTGTTGTGGGAGACTGTGTCAAAGGTCTTACAGAAATCCAGATAGACATCTGTAGCTCTTCCCTTGTCCACTGATGTGGACATAGAAGTGGCCTCCATCATAGAAGGCCACTAGGTTGGTCAGGCAGGACTTGCCCTCGGTGAAGATATCCTGTCTGTCTTGAATCACTTCCCTGTCCTCCATGTGCCTTAGCGTAGCTTCCAGGAGGATCTGTTCTATGATCTTCCCAGGCACAGAGGAAAAGGGAAACATTGTACCCTTTTTAAAAATGGGTTCAATGTTTCCATCTTTCCACTCACCAGGGTCTTCACCTGACTGCCATGACTTTTCAAATATCATGGAGAGTGGCTTGGAAACCACATCAGCCAATTCCCTCTGGACTCTGGGATGCATCTCATCAGGTCCCATAGACTTCTGCATGTTCAGGTTTGTAAGTTCAGGTTCCTCAGGTGGTCACAAACCTGATCTCTCACAGCAGGAGGGACTTTGCTCCCCCAGTCCCTGCCCTGCAGTCCAACCACTCGAGGTGTGGGGAGAGAGGCTGCCAGTGAAGACTGAGGCAAAAAAGTTGTTGAGTACCTCACCCCTCTCCTTGTCCATTGTCACCAGTTTGCCAGTCTTGCTCATTGCGGGGTGGTACACTTTCTTTACCTTCCTTTTCTGGCTGACATACCTTTAGAAGCCCTTATTATTCTTTGCATCCCTTGCCAAGTTCAGCTCCAGCTGCACCTTGACCTTCCTGACCCCTTCCCTATACAACGGGGCAGCGTCCCTATACTCTTCCCAGGATACCTGTCCCTGCTTCCACTGCCTCCGCATCTCTTTCTTGCCCTTTGGTTTGAGCAGCGGGTCTCGACTCAGCCATGCTGGTGGTCTCTTGCACTCCTCTCCCGATTTCTTACACCTGGGGATCGACAGCTCTTGTGCTGTAAGGAAAGCGTCCTTAAAGAATGTTTTTTCACTGTTGTAAACTGCCCATGATTTTCATTTGTCAAAGTAAGGTATTGTGCGTGCTTCACCAGCTTCCTCTATTTAGTTTAACCAAGTAACCAGTTTCACCTCTTTAGCGATCGTGATCCCGCCCCATGGCAGATAAACATTCATTGCCAAAAGTGCTTCTTGTGGCATGAACAAACTTGAGGCCAGCAACTACTGAAAACCAGTGCTCTGCTGCCAGCCGCTGTGCAAGGCTCCGTCCAATTAAGGGCACCGCGGAATGCCCATGATTGTAGTGCAGTCCCGTGGCTATGCTCTTCCTGATGGGGGGAAGAGGATCTGAATTCTAATTAGATATAAAGGAGGATTTTAATACAGAAACACTGAAAACTTGCAAGTTGTTAACCTGAAAGGAGAGAGATATTTTTTCCCCCCATTCTTCTTCCTAAGCGCTCGCAGCATGACTTTTTAACGTGACACCATGTGAAAGTCTGTATTGGGTCAGACTGGAACAGCGTGTTCTTCAGGCAGTGCCCGGTAGCGGACTCCTAGGGAAGGACTGTGCAGTGATCTGTCCCTGGGATCCTTTCTTGAATTCCAGCAATCAGCGGCTCAGGGAATTTCTGAACCAGAGCTATCTGTGTGTTTAGGCGCCTTTCATGGATTTTTCTCCCATGGTTGTGTCTAATTGCTTTTTGAAACCATGTAAACTTTTGGCATCAACAGCAGCTTGTGTCAATGATTTCCGTCCAAGCTGAAATCCTTCCTATTACGGTTAGCCCAGGAACAATTTGCTAAAAAAAGTCTCTGTTGTTATTTGGAAACTCTGATCTCCTGTGCTAAAGGACATGAAGCAGTAAGTATTCTTCTGCAAAGAATTTGACTACACATTGCACAAATCAGCGCTGCTGTTAATACAAATTCGCAGCATCCACTGCTAGAATTCAGAGTGCGTTATTACACAGCATACTGTGAATGCAAATTAAAAATAATGCACAACACTCAACCAAATCCTAATGGACCAATGGCACAATGTCAAATACATCTAATACTATTATTAAAACCCCAAGCAAACAAACAAAGCAAGTAAATCAGCACTGACAAAAACTGTTCGAGCGGCATTTGCTCGTCATAGATCAGCATGCAGACTGACGGTACAGCTCCCAGCGGTTCTTAAAATGCCTGCACGGCTGAAGGGGGAATATGCCTCCAGGGATGTCACATAATGGAAGGGCTCTCATCAGGCACTATGCTTGATGGCTGAGGTAATTACGTCAAGCTAAACACTTCTTTCCATCAGTGAGTGTGTCCAGCTGCTTATCTGTAGGAAAATCCGATTTGGGATCACATGTTTGTTGAAGTGTGTGTATAAAATACTCGGCAATGGAAATGAGGGGCCATAGTGGAGTTCAGAGTCATCCTTAATGACACATGTGGTGGGTTGCGTTGGTCAGTCAGTATCGTTTATGCTTATGGGAAATCAGAGCCATGATTTAGGAAAATAAATAAATGCATGATGTAAGCAAATAGCAGAGGTTACTTGAAAGAATAGGAAAAAAAAAGGGACAGCTGTATGAGGGCCTAATCTTGGGATGGGGAGACTATCTGATGAGTTTGATCCAGGATGGTGGCCTGACAGCCGAGCTCCACACTGGCTTCTTGGGATCACAGTGCACTGAAAAAAGCTAGAGCCCATTTTTTTTGGTCATTCTTACATTTCCTTTGTTGAAATTCACATAGAGTGCAATAAATAAAAAAGTAAGTAAGTGTCATATGTTGATGTATGGGGATAGACTACTTCGTTGGTACGAAGAAAACAACAGAAGTGATATGGAGCACCATAAACTCCTGGATTTGAGGGGTTTGGAGGAAGGAAGACAGGACCTCTGTCATTAAACTGAGAAAAAGCCATTAACTTCATTAAACAGTTAAAATATAACTGCCCAGATTGCAGCCTAAGCCTATTCTCGCATAAGACTGATTCTGCCCATCTCTTCCGCAGTAAAAACTGTTCAATACTCCATAGAAACATACGCTGTGAATCCCAGGTTTTCTGTGTTGCATCATCAGGTCCTTCTTAAGCTGTTTGCAGCGTTGTGAAGTTAATGCTGATAAGGCTGTGGGAAGTAAATTGTTACTGGAGTAATTTTCTGTCTGAATGATACCAGTTGTAGACCGCAATTCAAAATGGGCCAAAACACTGTGGAATTCGTGCTGATGTTTGAGAGAGCCAGACAGCTCAGCTGGGCCGTGAGCATCACCGTCCTGCTGGGTGGGAAAAGCGGCAGTGGGAGCGGGACCGGGGTTGGCCCTGGCAGCCGCTGGCCCTTCTCCGGCGTCGGGAGCAGGCAGGAAACCTCAGACAACCTGTGCCGTGGTCAGGAGGTGTGAAAGATGTCTGGCAGAGACCAAGGGAGGGAGCTGGGACTATTTCTCTTTCCCAGCAGATCATCACTTGAGCTCAGCTCTGTCCTCTAAACAAGTCGTGCAAGGTACAGGACTCCATCCCCACAGTGAGATTCTTCAGTATGTCAATATAGTCTCCTCCGTGATTCATGCATTCATTAAAAATAACAGTTCTTTTAAATGTTGCCTTCTCCATTTCAGTAAATAAGCTGATATCCCGTGCCTCAGTGACAGGCCTCGCTGATCGTATTGCACTCCCGGCTCACTTTCATTAGACTCTGCAAATATACTGCCATTCTCGCAAAATCTGTGCGCTGGGCAAGCCAGAATCTCCCTTCTGGTCCTCAGACAGCCACTTATGTATTTGTCTCCTTCTCAATTACTGTACTTCCAGAGAAAGCACATTTTTGTTTATTATTATCCAGTGCTTTCAATGGCCTGGCAGGAGATAATTAAGGTCTAGCAGAGGGGAAAACCAAATGTAGCCTAGGAAAAGTGAGTGCCATCTGAACAGAAGGGATCAATAAATACTCTTATATTTAGCGTTATTTTCAGAACAGGCGCTCAGTACCTAGCTCCCAGGTGAGACTTTCTGCAGCGCACGGTCTCTTTCTTCTTACAGACTGATCAACCTTATTTTTAACCTTAAGGGCTGTAACACCCATGATACTTATTTAGAGACCCACTGTGTGAGGAGCTGTTAGAAGTGCCCCAAAGTCAACAGGTCCATCTAAACAGATTAAGCTTATAGATGTATGGTTTACATACCCCATTTCTGAGCCTTCTTTATTCAACACTCTTGGCATCACCATCATATCTGAAGGAATCTGAAAACGTATCAGTGTTTGGGAGGAGGACCCAAAGGGGAGAGCAGGAGTGAACGGGGGAGGACGGAGGCCCTGGGGCAGTGAGGGGGTGCGTGGGGAGCCGGGGGGGGCTCAGCGTGGGGCACAGCCCACTGGCATGCAAGGGTGTGTGGAGTCCCAAGAGCAGAGGGGAAGGAGGATGAAGGCATTTTCAGCCGAGGGGAATGCTGATGCTTAATGTACCATTATCATATGCTGGGGAGATGTGCATTTTAAATACCCACATTTAAAATCCTTCGCCTTTAATTTCGTGTTTGCATATTGCATGAGTATGCATTTGACCGAATAGCTGAGCGTGTGTAAAAGGCGATTCTAAAGCAAGGAATCATCACTTGAAACCTGCAGCTGGAGAAAATTTATTCAGCCTTTCCAGATGTACTTGGGCTCAGCTTGGCTGTGCTTAAAAGCAAACTGAGAATTTAACAAGTAAGCAATATGTGATTTTATTGATAACCGTTGGGTATGGTCATGAAAAACTGAATGAACCCTGCTGATGGCTGACCAGAGGGTGACACAGATGGCAGCAAGGTGACACAGCAGCACCTCTCTGAGCTGCCCCAAACCACTCTGCCTGAACCTTCCTCGGGGAGAGATGCTGCTTCAGCCTCTGCATCACTTTTTTCCTTCTAGTGTAACTCATTCTTCAGTAATATGTGTGGTGCAATAGTTTTTTGGGAAAAAAAAAAAAAAAAAAAAAAAAAGATCCTGGCTCCAGGGATGAGATTGAGACCACAAATTGAGTCCACATAGGAGGAGCTGGAATCTTCTCCCTTTCTCAGCCTTGGTGAACTGAATTATCCACACTGAATTGCATGTTTTCAGTTCTGTAGCATGTTAGCTTCTAGCTAAGGATGAATAACGCGTAGTGGCAGGTGTCTGAAAGAGCCGCTGTACGGGATATTTGCATGTAGCGTGCTGAGCCCTGTAAGACAGGAACCAGTGGTCGTCATGGGGCCCATTCCATGTCTGACCCAGTGATGCATGTCAAGATCTGAAGCAAGATGATCTCTGGAAATTAAAAGGTGCCAAGTAATTCAAAATTGTGACATATTGATTTCTTTGTTCAGACACCGTATCGTTTGCAAAGCTGCAACACAGTGCTATAACTCAATGTTCTGCTCATTAACGATGGGTCAGTAGCCCAGCTATAAATACTGTTTTACCATTTACTGACATTTTACATTTATTGAGCATATATTTTATCTAGACTCATAAAGATGGTGCAGGAAGTTTTTAATAAACACAAAAATATTTCTGTCTAAACAAAAGCAAGAACGCGTGACTACGGAGTACGCTCCCAATGTGTGGTGAGAAGGTGGTGCCAGATGTTCTGCAGGATATTGGGGAAGGAGGCGTGAGCCAGGGAGCCATGAGTGGAGCACGGAGAATTGCCCTGGTGGGGGCACCGGCGTGAGTCCGCGCCCCGGGCACCAGCTGGCTGAGGTCCTGAGCCTGATGTGAAATGAGTGGCGGTGCTTTGAGCTGCCCACACGTTTCCCTCACAGAAGGCATCATCCTAACTACATCCTGCAGCAGCTGTTGGAGGGGACAGCAGGGAAGGGAGCCGTGTTTTCCCCAGGCTCTGGGTGAAGAAGCACTGAGGAGCAGATCACTCTTTTTTTTTTTTTCTGGCTATAGCAAACAGATGTTATTTTTTTCAGAGTATAGCATCTGCACTCCCGAGTCAAGGTAACATAACAAAAAAGGGACAGAACGCCCCCTTTGACTGTACTGATCCATTCTGTAATCACAAGGTTAAACCTGTGTAATATTTGGAAGCTTGTGTTAGATTTCTGATTCCTGATTTAGTCACTTCACTTATATTTAAGTAGAGAGAACATTTTGTGGAATTACGTTATTAAATATAAACTTAGAAAAATAACTTCCCATTCCCATTTTGTTTTTAAGTAGCCTATAGATACTGTTTTTTTTCCTAGGTGGGATGTAAAATGGGTAAGTGATGTACAAACAAAGCTGGTTTTGACAGTTATAGGTACAGAAATCTCTAGGGACCTCTGCTTTTAGAAGGAGGCTGAAATTACACATTTTCCATGCAAAACATCAGCCTCATTAGATCTACTTATTTAAAAGATTTAAAAAATAAAGACACAGTCTATTTTACAGGACACAGCTGGGAGACCATGACTGGGTTTCATATGATCACATACAGTTATTCAAAATACGTGCATCCACTTCTGAACCATTCACCCTAGCTCCATTTATATTTGAAGGAAAGATATTCACTTCTGGACAGATACGTATTTCCTCCAAAAGTGAACGTATTTAAGCTCAAATTTCTTGCCACGCATATAAAAAGATCCCAGAGAGGCTGGTTCAGCTACAGCTGAGATAAAGCCCTCCTGCCTGACAATGAGAGATATTTAGGGGAATTAAAAGCATTCCTGTCCTCATCTGAAAAAGCAGATTGTTTCCTTTATTCAAACATATTGTGCTATGAGATGGTGGCAAGCTTTTAAATTGCTATTTTCTAGATAGCCTGGTACACAACTTCTACTGAAGACACAAGGTTAAATCAAGTCGCACTTTAACATGGACTAGGCTTGATAACTCTAGGTTTTAATTGTGCTTGCATAATTAATTATGTGAGAAAAATATTTCAGAGACGTGGTGCAGTGCATGCACTCATGCCCTATTTGACATGAGTTACCTGATCAATGGACACCCTGCTACATTCACGTTGCCTACGTCAATGTCCCTTAAAATCAGAGCCAAAATTCTCCTTTATCTTCCCTTCCTTCTTCACGTAGAAAATGGCTGCTGCGCTCTCTCCCACATCACCCTCCTCCTTACAGCAGGGTGGGATTTTACAGGCCGTTGCCACTGAAATCAAAGGGAGTTTTGCCGTTAAATTCCCTGGAGAGCAGGATTAGGTGGTAGGAACTACTCAGGAAAGAGCCTGCCCCCACCAGAGTAACTCCTCCATCACCTGTGAAGGACACCGGTACCCTGATCCTGGACGGCCCCGGCGTGCAGAGCACCACCAGGCTTGGTCCATGTTAAGAAGGTCCCACAGCGTGTGCTTGCTTTGGCAATTCAACTAATGAAAGCCCATTCTCCCCCAAGTTATTCTTCCCCAGTTATCAGAGACTTGGAAAGAATATTGGGTTAAATTTTTATTTACATTCATGAGTGGGAAAAAAAAAAAATAATGAAAGGCAAAGTGCTGTAATGTTCCAGAAAGCTGAGAGAGGAGCAAATCAGTGAACTCGTATTCTGTCAGGCTGAGCATGCTCCTCCAAGAAAACAAGCTGCCAGAGGTTTTATTGTACTGAGCCGTAAATGTGCAAGGTGATTATGGCAGATAAAGCCCCGAACAGAGCCGGTGGGCCCGGGCACAAAGAGCACTGAGATCTGCAAAGCGTGGGGAGTACAGAGGCAGCGCGGCCACGCAGGAGGCCTTCCCAGGCGGCATTACAGCTGGAATGTCTTACTGAACAAAGAGGAGCTAAACTCCTTAAAAAAAAAAAAGGTTGGCAACAGAATAAAAAAAAACCCTTAAGCTGTGAAAAAAAAAAGAAAAGACTCGCCCTGCGATTCCTGGAAACTGACGGTCAAATTAGCGCAGGGCAAGAAAGCTGTTGCTAAACCCCTTCCACGAACCTGGTCCAAGAACTTTTCTCTGCTGCATTTAAGTCACTGTATTCAGTTCCAGGAGCGGAAGTGTTAAAAGAATTTCCATCACGCGAAACATTCAAAGCTATTTTAATTTTGTAAATTCCTCTTTAAGAAGGAGTTGTTACGGGGAAGGGGAACTAGTAATTAATGTAGATGGTGCTGTCTCAGGAAACAGTGCGCTTGGCTGCAAGAGCTTGTTTCATGCTTCTCCAGTTATTACCTTTTCTCAAAAAAAAAATCATCGAGGAGCCCTATTAGTTTGAAATAATAGTTTTCATAGGATTTCTTCAATGCACATGCTATTCTTAATTTGAACAAAACAGACATATACGTGAGCCGGGATCGATGATTTGCCCATGATACTGCAATGGATTATGCTGCCATGGAATTAAAAAGCAAACAGTTTGGTCATGAGTTAGCTTCATTGCAAGCCCTAAATTAAATTAAATTAGATTAGGGGTGATTGCCTTTCCCTAGCCAGGATTAAAATGTTAGCTGCTTTTGAGATCAGGAAAACATTCCAGGACAAAATCTCAAGAAACTGAAGGATGCCTGTGATTTAATTATGCATCTTGTGATATTTAGGTTTTTTCCCACTGCTCAGTCACCAGAGTCATGTGATTCTGAGAAGCTGAGCTTTTTCTTTAAAACCTAAATTATCAGTCCTTACCGAGGGGGGGGGGGGGGGGGGAGGAGAGAAAAAGAAAAAGAAAGGAAGTTCCTGAGTGTTAAAGAAATCAGAGAGAAAAAGGATGAAATATTTTTTAAGAATTGGAGTGTTCCTATGCAGGTTTTGAAAAGCTGTGCTGGGTAATATCAGCCATTTCTTCTTTCTTTAGCAGTGGTAAGCAACTACTACTGTATAGTTCACAGGGATCATTTTTAAACCCTTTTGCACCACCTGATCCTTAGAGGAGAGCCCCAAACAAATCAAGATCAGGCAGAAGAGCCCTAGCATCTGCTGGAGCAGAGCCCTGAGCCTCCTCCATCCCCGCCGCAGCAGATGGCGAGTGGCACACGTGCCAGGTAGGGGCAATCTGGCACAGCTGGAACTGGTGCCTGCTGGCGACAGCTAGTATTTACAGTACTAACAACTCAATGGCAACTACCCTCAATCAACAAGCAGTATTAATTTTTTTTTTTCTACAGATTTCACAACCATGCTCATATTCTGGGACCAGGTGTTTACGCCAGGCTGTCCTGAAGGAGGAGGAGGCGCAGGGAAGGGTGGTCCCAGGGCTGGCACACCCATGGAGCATCCTGACGAATATCAGGTAACACCAGGTCTTTGCCTCCAGAATGAAACCTGGGCAATGACTATGAGACATTTAAGATCATAACAACCACTGCGTTGGCTCAGGGTAGCCTCAATACCTCTCTGCAACCATATCCAAGAGGAAAAATATAAGGAATAGGGGATACAGTCAGTAGGCTTTTCCTTAGCATCGCCCCTCAGCACCGTGAAATCTCTGAGTTACCGGTGATCTCCGGACTGTCTTGTTAAAACACTTAAGGGATTTCTCTTCCAGGAATTTGTCTAAACTCCACTTGAACTCACTTGCTGTTTGGAATTGAATTCCACACTTTGGCTAGCATTGTGTGAAAAAAAAAAAACCAACAAAAACCCCACAATAATTTTGGTTGCATAAATCTCTGATAATTTCACCACATGAGCCTTACGGTGTGAAAGTGGCGACTAATGTTTTCTCATTTATCATCCTCATACCAGTCACCAATTTAAATATCTTTGTGTTAATGTTCTCAGCTGATGAGCTCTTCCCTATTTCATTTCTTTACACCTGGAAGCAATTCTCAAAAAGTTTGAAAAAAGATTTAGAAACGTAGCTTATAAAAAAAATCCAATTTTTCCAATATCTGGTTTTAGGACAATTTTTTTTTCATTGTCCTTGGTAATTAATTTGCCAATACAACATGCCACATTTCTAACAAGCTTTTTTTTTGCACAAATTCAAAATACATTAACAAGGAGCTGACTAGCTTTCACCTGTGACTGAATAAAAGCATTGAAAAATAGCCAAAATCAGAACAACAAAAATCATGTTTTATAAAGGAAAAAATATTATACAAGATTGTATCTTTTACTTGCAGTAGGAAAAAAGGCAAAGAAATATCACTTCAAGGTTTTGTCTAATTTGAAGGAACTATTTATAGGTGCTGTATATTATGTTAATTTGGCTTCTGACATACAAAGGCTTCCTTTGAGAGCTTTTATAGTAAAAGAAGGAAGAAAGCAAGGAAGCGAGGGGCTCTCACAAACAGAGTTATGATAAAAGCTGCTGTCATTATAACAGATCATCAGAAAGAGAGAAGGAAATGGTGAGAGGCCGTTCATCACTTTGAGAAATGCTCACAAACAGCTCCTGCTTAGGCAGGACTAGCTACAATATTTATGAAGAGGGATATGTTATCAGAAGAATTCCATTTTTCCTCTTTGCAGGCTGTTTACAAACTCATCCCGATTTCTGCCAATGTATTTGTTATTTGCAAGAATCCATTCAAATACCTTACTCAAAACATTAAGAAAAAAATCACTTCTATTTGAGAATAAATTTAATTTCCCTGAAACATTGTTGAGGGCTTTTTTGCGTAAATGGGATGTGAAGTTTTCAGCTTGCGGACTGTTTGCAAACAGGCCATTTAAGTGGGTTATTTTCATTGTATTGAGATCATTGATCACCCTATTTTTTGTACTGCACAGCTGTATGTATGAAAAAACAAGCTTTTTGATGTGGGAAAACAGACTAGAACTGATGAACTATTGACAATGAATATAAATAATAGATAGCAAACAGAAAGGATCTGTGCATTGTAGAATTTCAGGTTATGTTTTATTTTTGATGGTTTAAAGGGGATAGTAGCACTCTGGCCACCTTCACTGATTGTTTTACTCATAAAACTTCAATGTTTTCAGGAAGAGGAAAAGAAGATCTTTACAAATGAATGTCTGCAAACAGCAAACATGATATGGCTAGAGAATAAATGACATGTCAGAAATTGTGTGTTTATGAGCACTGCTTTGTGGCCAAGTTCTTTTCACTCCCGCTGCAGACAGCCGCCAGAGTTAACCCTCGGCATGGTGAAACTGTCCCCTCACTATGTAGAGATCCTCTAGAAATGTGGTGTTGGAGTAGCTTAATTTTAAAAAGCATTTAAAAACACACTAGAAATAACTCCCTTGGAGCTTATTATGACTTCTAATTTGTATCAAGATGTTTTTCCACTAGTGTGTACTCACAGCGTTGAACAGACACTCAAAATACCAAAGAGCATATCATATCCCAGGTATGATGGCACAGCAGCGTTAGTGACTGTACAGCTGCTTTGGGTGGTGTTTGTGGGGCAGGGGAGGGCGGCAGGAGGTGGCAGGCCAGCTGCTTTCCCTCACGTGAACTCCATCCACCAGCTGCTAGGGATGGCCTGGGAGCACCACGGAGGGTTTGCCTGGTGTGAGCAGACATGCAGCGCTGCCCCAGGGACCGCGCAAACCGCAGGGGTGCTGACAAGGTTTTAAAAATTACTTGTCTGCACGCCGAAATCATCAGGCACATCATGTTTTTTATATTGCCCGCATGACATGGACATGTAAGTTAAGAGCTGTGTCTCAGAAGAGCCCGTGCAGGTGCTGCTGGCTGCGGCGGCTCTGCCAGCTTGCACGGGGATTTTGTTGTGGTGTGCACTATCTGGTGTTGTCTTAACATCACCCCAGGTTTATGAGCTGAATGAACTCACACCATCAGATCACATCTTGGGCCAGGAAATCTCCTGGCGTTTAGACCAGATGTGAGGATGTATGTAAAGTAGTCTCACCATCCCTTTTAATTCATTCTCCTAGCACCAGTCTGCAGTCAGGCTGGAGATGTGTAAAATCAGGAGCCTCATCATTTTTCATATCAGGGATAGAAAGCAGTCAGTAACTGCCAGTTCAACAATATAGAATCATAGAATCATTTAGGTTGGAAAAGACCTTTTAAGGTCATTGGGTCCAACCATTAACCTAGCACTGCCAAGTCCACCACTAAACCATGTCCCTAAGCACCACATCTACATGTCTTTAAAATACCTGCAGGGATGGTGACTCAACTGCTTCCCTGGGAAGACTGTTCCAATGCTTGACAACCCTTTCAGTGAAGAAATTTTCCCTAATATCCAATCTAAACCTTCCCTGGTGCAACTTGAGGCCATTTCCTCTTGTCACAGAATCACAGCATAGTCGAGGTTGGAAGGGACCTTTGGAGATCATCTAGTTCACCCCCGTGCTAAAGCAGGTTCAACTCAAGCAGGTTGCACAGGATCACATCCAGGTTGGTTTTGAATAGGTCCAGGGAAGGAGATTCCACAGCCTCTCTGGGCAGCCTGTTCTGGTGCTCTGTCACCCTCAAAGTAAAGAAGCTTTTCCTCATGTCCAGATGGAATTTCCTGTGATGCAGTTTGTGCCTGTTGCTCCTTGTCCTGTCGTTGGGCACCACTGAAAAGAGTCTGTCCCCATCCTCTTGACACCCGCCCTTTAGATATTTATAAGCATTGATGAGTTCCCCTCTCAGTTTTCTCTTCTCCAGGCTAAACAGACCCAGGTCTCTCAGCCTTTCCTCACAAGACAGATGCTCCAGTCCCCTGATGATCTTCATAGCCCTCTGCTGGACTCTCTCCAGTAGTTCCTTGTCTTTCTTGAACTGGGGGGCCCAGAACTGGCCACAGTACTCCAGATGGGGCCTCACCAGGGCAGAGTAGACAGGGAGGATAACCTCCCTCAACCTGCTGCCACACTCTTTTTAATGCACCCTTTCTATGCACTCTGCTAGATTCTTCCTGTGACAGTCTCCCTGCTACACTAATGTCAGAGGAAAGATGGATTTTCTGTTTCATTAAGTTTAGGAAAGTTTCTACCCATCAAACTCCATCACATGCCTTGGAAGCTGGCTCTTAATGCCTAATAAAACATTTCTACGTCTAGGTATGATTGCAGCTTTCGTGTTATATGTAACGACTTTTTCCTCATTAAGACTTTAACTTACACTACAGATTTGTTTTATCTACTTAATAATAGAATAGTATCTAAAGAATATCAGTAAAATTTGAAATTAATATAAGAAGGCTGCAGGCTTTAATCCTGAGAGCCCAAGGAAGTGGCTCAGACGCCAACTTCAATAAGGATTTTGGAACCGGAGATCACAAGTCTTAATACATCCCCTCCCATTAAAACAACTTCTCAAGGTTTAAAAAGTTACCCAAGCCTGATTGCTTGCTGAAAAGTAATCCAGACTTAAAAAGGGCCACTGTTTTCCTGCAATAGGACCTGCCTTTAATTTTTATTCTAGCACTGTTGAGGGCAGGGGGTGGTGCTATTTAATGAGGTTAGTTCTGCTAGGATAATGAAATCATTGCTATTCTTCTGCGCAACTATCTTTACCATACTTTGTTACTGAGCCACTCTGAATGTTCAGTTGATGCAACCAGCTAGAATTGAATTGGAAAAAGCTGACATTTCCAAACGTGTCCAAGTAGGAAATGATTCAGTGGTTCCAAGGAGCAGAGCCAACTGTGAAAGACCATTTGGAACATGATATATCTGGAACCCTAAGCCACCCTTTTGTTTTATGAGCTTCTAATCTTTCTATTTTAATGTGTGGTGCTTTCCTTTTCCATAGGAAGGTTCTGATCACATGCTGGTTTCTTTTGCATCTGCTGGGAAGAATTTGCATTGTAACTTTCTAGGGAACTCATGGGAAGGGCAGCCAGTGGTCCCTGCCCTCTGCAAACCCCACTGGATCCCCGTCAGCCCAGGACAAGCTAGCAATGTATGGTGAGGCATGCATCTAAAGAAGCTCATCAGCGACTGAGCTGTTGTCATTTTGATGATTAGACTTTGACCTTGGATTCAAAATATTAATTTGCATTTGTCACAGAAGTGGTTATTGAGGTATGCAAGTCGCGCAGGCTCATTTTATAACAGCCTATTTTGCAGCATATTGAGGTATTGTATGCCCTGGGAGAACAATCAAAAGCTTGTTTTACCTAATAAGGAAACTGCTGAGGCACATGAATAACCGTACTGTTTTCCAATACATTTCACACTGATTAATTTTTCAGTTTTATGAAACAAGCTGCGGTTATCTTTGAGTCAGATTCACTGAACCAGTGCTTGCCTTTAAATAGAAAACTCCTGATGTTGCTGGGCAGAGGTGCCCAGGCACTCGAAAGGCCAGAGCTCCCATCAACGCTAAATGACACTATCCTCTTCAGTCTCCCTCTTGTCCTCCTTGCTTGCGTTTGGCTAACAGAAATACCAACTTCCTTTGTAACTAAATTATATTTCTGTTTGATACTTACGACATTTTCATTTAAGAACTTATGTATCTGCCCTGCAGAAATTTGAGTTTCATGAAAGAAAGAAAGTGAATTTCACTTTTCTAATTTCATTTCTATACAGTTTTCAGGTTTCTCTGAATCAGTTTGTGGTATAGAAGCTGAAGATGTGTTTGGTGTGCTGGCTGAAGGAATAGCTGAGCTGTTTGCTCCTCAGGTGGTTTTGTGTTGTGACTCTGTCCGTGAAGAGTGTTCCATAAACTACCAATATTAATATTAAATACTTAGTCTTCTCTCTCACTTCTGCAGATCACTTTTGGCTTCCCTATTATCATTAAATAATCCCAATCTTCAGTCTGTCATCTAAAAATTGCTAGTGGCTTTTCTTCTTCAAATTGCCACTGAACTGCCAAAAAGAATATATCATTCGCCTTTTGCAGCATGATGGTAATTTAGAGTGGCACTGAGATATTAATTTAGGGCCCGTGCCTGAAGTATAGAGCTCAGACCTTTTATTTCAATCATAGATAAGTTTTTCTGCTTTTGAACTGTACTTTACACTTAAATATGCAAGTCTCCCTCTGATTCAGAGCTTTCCTTGCCAGCAGCCATGGCATCAGCCCTGGCTGTTTGCACAAAGAGGTAGGAAGAGTGACATTTACGCTTACTAAGAGACATGTTTCTTTTTGACATAATGGAGCAATCTGTAGGCTCTTGTAGAACCTGTTCTTTTGCCCCCTGAACTGCCTTTTCCTAATTATAGCATTAGGGACAATCAATCAGTACACGATCAGATTGACAAATTCAGGAAGGACGTTCACACTCCCATTTACCTTATTTCTGATTTGATCTAAAAAGCCATTGTTATTTTTCAGGAACTTTGCGGTGCAACAACATCTATAACGTCATCGTATCACATCTTATTAAGCTGGGACTAGTTAGTAGCTGGGTGAGAAAAATCACAAATGAATTCAGCAATGCCTACCAAAGGCGATTTTGAAAATCAAGCTGGGAATATTTTTCCAGCCAGCTCCTGAATACAATTAGGATATACATTAGTGAGGAATTTAAATGATAAATAAAGCAGAGGTCCTCTTGGACAACACAGATGAGTAAATATCCCAAAGGTGTTATCAGAAAAATAATGGAGACTATAATAAATAATATAAGCAATAGCCTCAACATCATCAGTGACTCCAGTCAAGCAATATCTCTTTCCTTTGTCCGATTATTCCTAGTGTTGCTATGCTTGGTTAGATGCACGTCAGTGCTAGGCACCACATTCCTGAGAAAGCACTTCATGCTTCTAAGACATAAAGTCAAGTCTTGCTTATGTTAAGCCAGTAGAAACAGAATAAATGTAAAGCTCATGTCACTTACCTACTCACACCCAACTGCCTGGATGTCCGCAGTACCCAGGAGAGCACTGGTGCACTGGATGGAGCTGTCGGCACGTTGCTGTTAGGAGGGATGAGGAGAGGTGCCTGTGACATGGCTGCAGGACCCTCACCTGAGGACTTGCACCATTCCCTTCCATTGCTGTTCCCCGCAGCATGGCATATGAGCACAATAACTCTCTACCTAACGCTTATGTATGCCAGCCAGGTCAGCCGGCCACGGCCACGGATCCTTTTCAAAGCAGCAGCGAAGGGCGTTGAACCCTCACACTGAGACCCCCGGTCTGTGCGGGTAGAAAGGCTCCGGCGTCATATTGACAGCACAGCCAGCAGCCAGGGCAGGATTCCACGCATAGGTTTAAACGTTCTTAGCATGAAAGGTGCCGTATAAGTGTCAGTCATCGTGTTCCCTGTTGGCAGAGGGTTAGGTGACTCGTTTTATCACCGAGGCTATTCCTAGAAAAAGAAAATGTAAGTGCCTTAGAATGGGAGAAGGGCTCCAACTACAAGAAATCTTATAGTCTTTATAAGGGTGCCTTAGGTATCTCAATTAAGTACCGATGAAATCTTGAGTGATTAATGATCAGAGGAAATAGCAACGGGTTTATGTTACTGGTTATGCGGTATCACCCAAGGACCTGGGAGGGGAATCAGAGATCTGTGGTGCCAGAGAGCAGCGACGCAGGCACAGGCCATCAAAATGTTTTCCAGACGGAGTTGTGGGTCTGTGGTATTTTACAAATTGTTAAAAGCTGCATGAGAAAGCCTTCAGCATCCTAAATAGAGAACTCTGGAACAAATACTACTTTGTTTCCCATATGTACTAATTCACCTGTTACCAAGTTTTTCCCTGCCTGTAGGAATGATTTGCGCTCAGCTGTACTGTTACATGTTGTTAGAGAAGTTGAGAGAGGGTACACGCATCTACACTAGCATTTTACGCTCTAAGAATATATTTTCAAAGTCAGTCACCCTATCAACCTTATTTTTGTTTGCTTTGTGGAATGGTCTCAGGGTGCACAAGCTGGATTGCTTTCAGATTAAATTAAACCAGAAGACATGCTTCTGGACTGTACCTAATGTGCTCCAACCGCTAATGGCATTAGTAACCTCCTCCATCCCCCTCTGCCCCCCCGCCCCGAATAGTGTGGACATTGGATCCTCAGTGCCAACTGTTTCACTCCACAGATCTACTCCCATTGCCAGTGTGGGTGTCCATTCAGACACTCCGGCCAGACTCATGCTGATTTATGCCTCTGCTGGTCTGGTCAGCAATACGGGGTCTCTGCTGCTTCCGACTCAGTTGGAGCATGTCAGCTGACACATCTTCAGCGTTGCAGGTTGTAAACTTCAAAATCCGTAGGCTAAACTCACGGATTGTATGTCAGGGTGCCCACGCATTCCTCCTGATATATCCCCCCCCCAACCTCCAGCTTCATGATCCCCCATAACCTTTCCTTATCACTTCTTTACACTCGTGGATGCACTCAGCCCTATTCCTTCCAGAGATATAATTTGAAATCGTGCAATGTAGCAAAGCACAGATGAGTTAAAATCCGTTGAGTTAGCAGGCTCGAGAGAGGGCATTATTATGCCAGAAGGCATTCTGGATATTGCTCAATAATGATTTCACCTATTTCTGTTACTCCACATATTGCAGATGTGTTTCTGTCTTCCACTCTGCATTTTCATTTTCCCCAGAATGAACAGATTCAGGAGTAGATGGCTTCCTGAAATCTGAGGATTGGCCAAAAGCCCGTATTCAAAAATTGCTCTATTTCAGACCGAAAAAAAAAAAAAAAGCCATCAAGGTAATATATGGACTTGAAAACTCAGCTATAGGCACCTGTTCGTCTCTTCATAGATGAAGTTCAGTTGAGTGCATCTTGCTTCTAAAATTGTCCTGACACTACTGGGAATGTTGGCTCAGAGTAAAGGAAATGAGCAAACCCAGCAGCTCTGCCAAACTCAGTGCTACCAACACTGAACGTACTGGGAGCAGAGGGAAGACTTATTATTCACCTCACAGTCACTGGCAGGTTTGACTGTCATCTTTCATTTTCCATGACGTTAGACAGAGGAGGGATGTATCAGAAAGAGTATTCATGTCTAGACCTGGGTCTGCGCAGAGAGGAACTATCAGTGATAGGAGGTCTTAATTAAGGCGTTTATATTTTTGATGAATGAGGGCAAGGTTTTCAGATGTGAGCAAGTTGTGGTCACTACAATGAGAAGGGAGATTTGCTGTCAGGTTAGGTCTCCATGCTGCTGGTAATTTCTTTGCTGCTGCTGACCCTCAAAATAGTCTCCAGTTAAGGAGGTGCTAAAAAACTGTGATACAAAGACAAAAATAAATAATTCGCTAAACAGGAAACATTTTGAGTGTGCTCATTGAGTCAGAACAAAAATCCCTGACCTACAGTACTGTGCCCCAAGCTGCTTCTGAGATTGCCAGTGGCAGATAACAAGTCAAGAATCCATCCTTGACTAAGAAAGCTGTTTGTTAGTTGCTTTACGAGGTACCTAACGTATTCTTATTTCCCTTGACAAAACCCAGTTTTAAAAACCAACCAACCAACCAAGTAGGACAGTAGAGTTGTGAAGCTGTTTATCCAAGGGCAGAGAGGGCTATTTGCCTGAAGCCTATGACCTAAAATCCGAGTCTGTTTGCAAAGTTAGTAAGTTCAGACAACACCAAAAGTTGTTGCCAACTTCACAGAATTGTGGCGCCTGGTTTTCACTGAACTCTTGGCTTGATGAGAAAAATTTTTGTTCCTCATACTCAAAAACTAAACATTTTTTCCATGACAAAGTTCACTTCTGAAGTGAGCCGCTAGGCACTCTCCAATGGAAATTGGTGTAGCTTCGGCAGTGTCAAGGGAAGATCTAACCCTCTGTTTCAGTAGGCTGGAGAACGGGACATGAGAAGATTCCTGATCGAAAAATGTGGCTTCACGAGAAGGCTGGTAAACAAAACCTGTTTTTTCAGGTGTTATTATAGAACAGCACAGCCACATGAAAGATGCAACACATCTTTGCTTTGTGCATTGATCTATCAGTTGAGAACAAGTTCAGATGCGGCCAGGAGGAAGAGCATGTTTTTGTTTTCTTTCAAAGTGCACTCTTGCTTTTGTTGTCCGAATTCACTATTCTTAGAGGCACTCAGCGCCCAGAGCCTTTTCAAGTCACTTTTCTTATTTACTGTCATTTGCTGATAATCCCAGCTCTCCCACTCTCATTCACTCTCAGGTACCTCCTGCTGTTGCTATCGCTGTCAGCTATTGGAAAAAGAAAAAAGCAAAGCACCCCTCCTCCCAGACGTTATCCTGCATCCTTCACCTGTGGAGGCCTTTTGCATCGTTAAATTGCTTCATCTCCTGCTGCCAGTTACGCCTGCAGAGCTTTTGGTAGGTCCCCATCTCTGCTGCTCAACACGGTACACCTTTCAAAATAGCTGTGATTCTTAACTGGGACAATAACCGTTTGTCTCTTTCATCTCTATTGTCTCAAGGCTTTCAATAACAACCTTTCCAGCAGTTATTTATTGCTGCTAACACCACACTAGTCACTAGTCAGGTTCATCCTGCAAATGCAGAAGAGCACATTTGGGGAGCAGCCATTAGGGTAGCAGTGCAATTTTTCCTGAGGTAATGTGAGTCGTGGGGCTTAACTCCGTCTTGCATACATGTATCCATCCCCCACCGGAATTTAAGAAGCATCAATCTCCAAAAGCACAGATCCTCTTCACTATCACCTTACAGCTCAATTTTACTGCCTTTTTTTTTTTTTCCTTCCAACTAGTATTTTTACAAACAACTGAATATCACCTTCTGAGAAAAGTTTCATATTTTACAACTATCATATTACTTCTTCTGTCAATAGCTGAAATAGTTATCTACACGTCTTCTAGCACAGAGGGCTATATTACTGTTCTTTAGTGTCAAAATATTTCTTTAACTTGTTTCTGACTTACCCGATCAAGTATTTTTCCTAGACTGCAGGCGATTATAGACTGTGTGTGCCAGGCACACGAGGACAAGGGGCCATGACAGACACCAAAACGTGCCGGCTTGGAGCGATCCTGTCAGAGTTAGCTGATGTGCAGGCAGGCTGAGAGTGGGCTATGTGGATTCCTCTCCCTCCCTCGTGTACTATTTCTTCACATTGTCTTTAATTTTACCTTTTGTTGTAATAATGACTCACTGTGCTTAAAAGCTGTAATTCTGAATTCTCCAAAAGCTCCCAAACCAAAGAATACTCCTCGATGCCAGGAGTGAGAGAATAAATAAAAGTAGACTCAGAAATAGAGAGAATGTTTTAGAAAAAGAAAGAAGTAGTCAATCAAGTGTTCCATGGAGAGGCAGTTAAAAACTGCAAGAAATGTGACATTTTCCAGAAATGTATCAGACAAGGGGAAAAAGCTCAAGTGACCGTTATGCTTTCTGGGAAGGCAACAGGAAAGAAAGATGGTCCTAAGGTGGGTATTTTTTTAAATATTGCTAGGACACAGGCACTAGATTTTCGTCTGTTCAGGTTTGCGTACAGAAGTGTTGAAGGGCTGAAGTCTGAGCCAGTGATCAGGCAGCACGAAAGATACTTAAGCCATGTATCACATCTGGGAGAGAAAAGACTGCTCTTGAAAGGTAACAGCTTTAAAAGAGAATCCAATCAGAGGAGAAAAACTTCTGAGCCAGGTATAGCAGATCTGTAAATTGTCACAACTCAAAATACATCATATATTGTTATTATAATCACTGTGTCAGAACAAATTGTAATGGGGATCAGATATCAAAATCAAGGGAAAAAATTCTAATCAACAGTCCTGATTTAAACCTGAGAAAAAGCAGAGATTATCTGGCGTTAGTGAAACAGAACCAGATCTGATTGCAAGAGCTAGAAGGAACAGAAGACAGTATTACAGTACGGAGGGTGACCAAACCCTAAGTCACTGAAGGACAGAGGACAATTAAGGAATTCCAGGATTTCTACATGCTAAAGACTGAAAATTACAGTCAGAGGCAATGTGCACTTGCAGCAATCTGAAAGACCATGCAAGATGTGTGTTTTAAGCATCCAGACTTTGGCCAGAACTGTGACATTTGTAAGGAAAAACATTTTGTAAAAGCTTGCAGAGGCGGGCTTTAATGCACCTATAAAGAAACAACGAGTCATTCATAGTCTATACAGTGAAAAAGAATTTTTCAAAAGGGAATGCTGTGAGCAGAACATCACCCTGAATACTGGAACCCTTGTTAAATAAATGTTTGTATCAGCTTCATACTGGCTTTTGAGCTAATCTGAGATCTCAAAGAGAAAACCTCGGACTGCTGAGCACAGACGTGCTGGGCACAGGCAGAATGGCTGCCATGGTGGGTGTTCAAGAGCTCCATGCAAAAGAGTAATAACATCTTGAAAATTCATTTTTATGGAATGGACTACTGCATCTGTTCTAAGGTGGAAAACAGGTCAAATACCCAGGGTCATTAAAAAGGAAGAGAGTCCATGAAGACAGAAAGCAAATGCACAAATAAAAAGATTGATGGACACAATAAAGGTCTACAAATGGCAAAAAAAAAGCTTACTTCTGAGCAAGCAGACAAAGGACAGAAATAAAATAACAAAAAATACCGTTACCATTAAAAATGTAAAGATCTCATGTTTCATGCATAGTGTTCAATATAGCGCAAAATTAACTTATTTATGCTAAATATATATGTGTACCGCATCTGGATTATTATTCCCACTACTTAGAAATAGCACTGTGACAATGCAAGACACATAATCTCATACTTATCTATCGGCCTCCACATACCAGCTATGCTAATGATAAATAATGCACTGCCACATGATTATAGAATCATGGAGTTGTTTAGGTTGGAAAAGACATTTAAGATCATCAAGTCCAGCTGTTAACACTGCCAAGTCCACCGCTAAACCATGTCCCTAAGCACCACATCCTTTAAATACCTCCAGGGATGGCGACAACCACTTCCCTGGGCAGCCTGTTCCAGTGCTTGATAACCCTTTCAGTAAAGAATTTTTCCCTAATATCCAATCTAAACCTTCCCTGGTGCAACTTGAGGATGTTTGCTCTTGTCCTACCCCTCGTTACTTTGGAGAAGAGACTCATCACCACCTCGCTACCACCTCCTTTCAGGTAGTTGTAGACAGCAATAACGTTTCCCCTCAGCCTCCTTTTCTCCAGGCTAAACAACCCCAGTTCCCTCAGCTGCTCCTCGTAAAACTTGTGCTCTTGAACCTACACCAGCTTCATGCCCTCCTCTGGACATGCTCGAGCACCTCAGTGTCTTTCTTGTAGTGAGGGGCCTGAAACTGAACACAGTATTCGAGGTGGGGCGTCACCAGTGCTGAGTACAGGGGGACAATCCCTTCCCTAGTCCTGCTGGCCACGCTATATCTGATACAAGCCAGGATGCTGTTGGCCTTCTTGGCCACCTGGGCACACTGCTGGCTCATATTCAGCTAGGTGTTGACCAACACTCCCAACACCTCTTCTGCCAGGCAGCTTTCCAGCCACTCTTCCTCACGCCTGTAGTGATGCATGGGGTGATTGTGACCCAAGTGCAGGACCCAGCACTTGGCCTTGTTGAACCTCATACCATTGGCCTCAGCCCATCAATCCAGCCTGTCCAGATCCCTCTGTAGAGCCTTCCTACCCTCAGAGCAAGTCAACACTCCCATCCAACTTGGTGTCATCTGCCAGCTTACTGAGGGTGCACTCAAACCCCTCGTCCAGGTGATTGATGAAGGTATTAAGCAGAACTGGCCCCAGTACTCAGCCCTGTGAAACACCACCACTTGTGACTGGCCACCGACTGGATTTAACTCCATTCACCACCACTGTTTGGGCCTGGCCACCCAGACAGTTTTTTACCCAGTGAAGGGTACGCCCATCCAAGCCATGGACAACCTGTCTCTCCAGGATAATGCTGTGGGAAATGGTGTCAAAGGCTTTAGTAAAAGTCTAGGTAGACAATATCTACAGCCTTCACCTCATCCACTAAGCTGGTCACCTTGTCACAGAAGGAGATCAGGTTAGTCAAACAGGACCTGCCTTCCATAAACCCACGCTGACTGGGCCTGCTTGCCTGGTTGTCCTGTATGTGCCGCGTGATGGCACTCAAGGTGATCTGCTCCATAACCTTCCCCAGCACTGAGGTCAGACTGACAGGCTTGCAGTTCTCCAGATCCTCCTTCCAGCCCTTCTCAATGTCATACTTTTTAACTTCCAGTCAACTGGGACATCCCTGGTTAGCCAGAATATGATATTATGATAACTTCAGATGCTTTTCAAAGTAGTGTAAGCCACAGCCTAAAGCCTTCCTGGAAAAAAAATACTGAAATTGTCAAAAGGACACTTGAGATGACCAGTGGGTAAAGCCCTACCAGATTGCAGAGCAGTACTTTTGGGACCGGGACGTGGCTTCTTGTTTAACAGACAGACACTACCTCCTTAACTGATGTTAAAAGCAGGGCACTAAAACCCCTCAAAATACAATGAGAAAACAACAGATCAAACAGAAAATGTACATGACAAAGCTCATATGACCCAAAGCCTTTATCGTCACGGGAAGATTAATTTATATACAGGTATAATAGTCAGTAACCTCTTGTGAAGCTGTTTCTTAACCCAGCATGGTGATTACTGAACAACAAAAGACACACAGCTAGAAAAAGAAACCAGATTAGTTCCTTTCAGAGATTCAGGGGTACACCTGAATCACAGTGACTCAAGAAGAAGGGCTGAGAAATTGGTTGATAGGATGGGCCGGAGAGTAAGGACTGAGCAGAGCAGCGCAGGAACCAAAGGGACTGTGTCAGGCACTAATGCCGGTGAGATGCTCTGAACACACACCCAAGACTAACGCAAAGACTGAGGAGGCTTAAGTTACTGGCCACGGTATTGACAGGCGCATGCTGATTTTAAGTAGTTGTTCAGGTTGGTTATAAGCAGCCTGAGAAGTGGGGGGACACAGTTCTTCTTCCTTTCCTATGGACGTTTCAGCCTGGATGCTGATCCCCTTCCACACAGAATTTGTGTTGTGTCTCATAGAATTTCCACTGTTGACCTTTCCATAGTTCCTGTGATAAATTGGTTGGAAGAACAGCCTTTCTATACCTTTTTCTCTTGTTAAGATGTTTAAGTAGACTTATTAAGTATAGCATTTGGACAATACCCAGGCAGCAAAGATGACCTCTTTTCTGTTAGCTAAACAGAACTGCAGACAGAGTGCAATTTTCTTTAGACTTCTAAGTATTTCAAGGGGGTACTAAGAGGATTTCACAGCAGGAAATTGGGGATTGCAGAAAAGCATGCTGCAGGTGAAGGCAAGCCAACTGTTTGCTCTAGTTTCTGAACAGTGTGTCCATCTTACTCTCTCAAATTCTCCTGGTCTTTCTTTGACTTTTAGGAGTTAATGGTGTTTATGTTACGAGCGATTAGGAAGGACATGTGAGCAACAGTCAGTCTTAGCTTGGATTCCTACGGATTTTTATCCACCCAACATTTCACCACAGACCCAGCTATTCCCTACTGCCTTTCTGCCTCAGCAGCCCCCGTTTCTGCTCTCACGTTCCTGAAACCCTTGCTTTCCTTTGCGTCCCCGAGGTATCAGCTAGAGAGAGGCAGCAGGGTGCCGTGGCTTGTCCAGAGCCCGTTGGTGCCAGTAGGGCAGCCGGTGTGCCCACCCCTGTTCAGCCAGTGGTAAGTCAAACAGAGCAGGTACCTGCCAGCTGATGCTGCCACCTTTCTTTCATGGCGACGTTCCTCTATTCAAACACCAATTAACACCATGCCGTGGCTTGTCCAGAGCCCGTTGGTGCCAGTAGGGCAGCCGGTGTGCCCACCCCTGTTCAGCCAGTGGTAAGTCAAACAGAGCAGGTACCTGCCAGCTGATGCTGCCACCTTTCTTTCATGGCGACGTTCCTCTATTCAAACACCAATTACCACCACCCCCCACCCGCCCCCCCCATGCCTTTTAGGAATCCAATGTCTCTGAGACATTACTGTCTATTTTCAGTGTGGCTGATATTCACAGCTGGGTTGAAAAGCCGTTGGAGAGAAGGCAGGCATGGACTGAAAGTGCAGTCACGCATGCATCACTCTAGAAATTCACTAAGAGATACAGGACTTTGAACCTTCCGGTGGGCAAAAACTTCAAAAATATGGGATTGATTTCCCCCTTTAGAGATCATCTGCAATGTTTTCCTCCGTTTGTTCGAAGTGGGGCTCAGAAGTCTCGGGGAGTGATCTCTTTTGGAGAGTTTCTCAAAGTAAAGGTGTTATGCAGCAGGGGTACAACCAGTCTGCTTCTGATGGGGGACCCTACGAACAGCGTGGATGCAGGAGGCATCCAGTGTACCTGTAGGAATAGTTTGCCGAGGCAGCTACAGTATGCTATCTTCACAGCCAAAGAGGTTACAGTGGGATTCACCTCAACTCAAATTAGATGTCTACGGAAGGTTAAATGAATTGAACCCTCCAAATGCCCATTTCTCTCTCTTGACTCTAAAGGGAAACTTGGCTGCAAACACCTGAAGAATAAAAATCTAAAGTCAGGTGAAAGGAATCTCACCTCAGGGTCCAGTCAGTAACTTCTCTTTCATTTTACTTCCAAGTAACAATATTCTCAAACAGAAAAACACAGGTAAACATAAAGCAGCACGGCAAGACATTTTAAAGCACAGACTTGCCATAAAATGCCTAAGGGGCAAATAAATCTGTCCTCTGGGTGACAAAGTTGTCTGCATTATCTTGACGGGACGCTATCACTCAGCTCGCGAATGCTGAAGTTCCAGTGGCGTAAGAGAACCGCACTTCATTAAAATCCATTTCTCAGTACAACCACTGCCAACACCACGAGCTGTCTCTGCAATTAAGAAAATGTAAAATGATCCCCTGCAGAGAAGAGTACAGTAGCAACGAAGGGAACAGAGTCAAGTCCAACCCTAAGCCAGCAAATAATTTTCTTTTTACAGCTTCCCAGAAAGGACTTGGCAGAGGACAGACAATGGAGCACAGTACGTTGGTGAAGGCTTTATCATGAACCGACTTCTCTGCCATGCTGAAATGCATTTCACTGCACTGTACTCCAGAAAAATAGATGTTATGTTTATATATGGATGTATGTACATACATATGAATATGACTAAGTACGAATGCATGTATTTCCTTCAAAAATGAGTACTTTGTAAGTGGGTCAAAGCCTGCAGCAGTCACTGCTGTGAAGAGCGACCACTTCTGCCTCTTTGCCTCGTAGAAGGAGCATTACTAGCTAGTCACTGACACCACTTACCCTGGCAAACTCTGAAGTTCAGTTCCACGATGTGTTTTTCTGCTAGATTCTCATTATCGCACATTCTGATCTGCCTGAGGCAGCTATTAAACCCCTTGTCAAGTCACAGCTTACATCTTGACTGTGAATCATATCTTCTTTTAGCCCAAATTACCTCTTCATTTCAATACTCTGAAATAGATACTGTGCAATTAAAGCATTTTAAAAGCATTAATTGACATATACAGCAATAACTCATTTTGTTGTTTTGTGTCAGAAAAGCTATTTGTCTGCAGATACTGTATTGTTATCATTGGTTTTAGTGCCCCCTTTAGTTTTATGTCCAATAAACAGCATCAATCCTTTGTGAAGACAATATAATGTTCTCAGAATCCGAAGGGACTCACACATAACGGAGAGGAAAAATTGTCTTCGTCATAGCCTTAAACCAAGTAAAGGCCTAGTACAATGAAATGAGGGGCTGCATTCCTTTCAGCTTTCCAAAGAATGATCTAGAGAGATGTAGTTTAGAAAATGTAAAGCAATACACAAGAGAAATACACATCATGTGTTTTCTAAACATAAAGGGCCACATATCAGTTGGTGCACACCAGCAGCTTAACTTTCATGGCACTACACTAATTCCCACCAAATGACCAGCTGGTCCACTTCAAGTGTCAGAAAAATCTGGGAAACGTGGAAACCCGCCCAGTTTACCTCAGATATGCAAGATCAGCATTTATACTTAGCTTGTTTTTACTGTGTACTCTTGTTAAATCCCACGTTCCTACTCTCTAAACAGTTCTTGCTGTCACTTCATCCTTTGTTTTCTCAGCCAATTTCTCGTCTGTCACAACATTAAGCCTCTTTCTACGCTTTTAAGAACAAAATATGGTTCTTTCAGTTGGTCACACTTCCCAGAGGGCATAGTGGTAAAAAAAGAAGATGGGCGAGCTGTTAGAACAGGGATTATTTTAACTCCGTCTGCACTCCCAGACTGACAGCGATGAAGAGTGGAGATTCACGGCAGTGGCTAGGTCTCCTTTGAAGATCTGCCCCCCATATCAGAAGGGGGTTGGAGGCTACCCAAGTCTGAAGCCAAATCCTCTTGGCTCCTCTCTCCTGCAGAATAGATCACTGCGGCAGAGGCGGATCTCAAATTGCTAGATTGCTAGCAAAATTCTGACTACTTCAGGAATTTCCAAAGGCTTTGGGGAAGCAGCTGTGTAGGTGTTTCAGACGGACCCTACAGAATTTTCTCCCTTCAGAGCTGAGGAGAATCAGGGTTAACTTTCTGAAACGCAGAAGGAACCAAATACTCCTCTGGAGGTATGCAGTACAAACGCAGGCACAGCTGCCCACAGAAGGAGGAGTTAGCTGGTTCCCAGTTCAATTTCCCTCCGCTGTTCTCTAAAGTCAAAGTCAAAGGCACCAGGAGAGAGAATAGATGCCATGACACGTCAGAAGATGTTTCCATCCCATTGCTTATATTGGGAAGAAACAGATTCAGGATAAAGAATTACATGGTGTGACAGAATAGGGTAAAATTAATACAGTGGAATCTCAATGAATGCAACTGTATTTTTCTTAAGTCTGGGATTAATTAATCTTTCGCCCTCTTCTCCTCCAGGAACATTACCTCCTTCTTCTGCAGGGCAGAAGACCCAGGAAATCTTTCCTCTAGGTTTAAGGACTGTGCATTAAGTGACCGAGGACCATTCCTTTCTGTCCCTTGCTCACTGTGGGCACTCCCTGCATCCCCGGCTTGGCAGGCTTCGCTCCGTATTGCTCCTTCCACAGCTTCTTTCAGCTGGTCTCTCTAAAGCTCGTCCCTGGCAGCCGGCTCTCTCTCCACCTACTGACCCCATTCTGCCAGGGCTGCGGTCCCGCGCAGCAGCTGTCTCGGCGTGGAAGCCTCTGCCGGCCGCTCACAGCTGGGGGAGGCAATCCATCCAGCTTTTCATTCACCTTCTTCCACCCCACTCCCTATACCCACATCATCAGTCTCAGGGTTTGCGAGCTAGCCAGCAATTTCCTAGGAAAAGAATGCTATTTTTGACAGAAAATTGCATTTTCACAGTATCAGAATATTCAGAAAAAGGTTTAATCTAGAACTGGTTCAGAACAAAATCCCCCACCATTTCCAGCTTTGGTTTTCTGCAATTCTTGTTCTGAAAGGAATGCTGATATTTCTAGCATTTGTCCAAATTAAAGAAGAAAAATATCACCATTTCCCATGGGCATATTCGAACTTTGAACTATTCTTCTCAGAAGAGCTCTTTTAAGAGTCAACTCTTCAAATTTGTATGTCAGCATAATGCCATCAGGGCACAGCAGTAGAGGTCTGGTCCCATTATCCAGATCTCCAAACCTCCTGTGAACTGCAAACCCACCCAGCTGTGACATTTGAAAACCTGATCTCTCAAAGGCTTTTCTGAATTGCCACATCCTTCCCATGCTCCATCTCAAAACGTATTATTTGCAGAGGAAACCTCTTGGCAAAGAGTATACCTAAGGAATAACAGCTATTTAGAGCTCAGTGTACTTACATGGTAATTATTTCTCAGTTTCCCATGGAAGAGGAGTTGCAATGGGAAACAACGCTGGTTAGCCTGGGGTAGTGTTCTGAGGGCATTTGCTATCATCATGAGACCCATAACTCTCTTCTGTGGTTTCTGAGAGAGAAATCCTGAAATATTAGTTTGACTGCAGCTGACTTTAAAGCATGCCTAATTATCTCGTTCAATATGCACCTGTTACGCATCTCAGAGTTTGTAGTAAATAATAATTTAACCCCTTTCTCCAATTTGAGGTTTCCAGGTTTCATTGTAGCTCTCACAGCTTTGAAACTATGCATTCCTTGATCCCACCCCCACCCTCCCCCCCATGCTTACCATTATTAAAAAAAAGGTCTCAACCCTGTCTCAACCAGAGGACATAGTAGGTAACATTACTTGGGCTCTGAACATTTTTGAGTACAACAGTCACAGCCTCCCAAGGAAACATGAAATACACACTGAAGAAAGACCATCACTGGAGGGATGCTATGGGCCTATAAAGGGAGTATAAATGAATAGCAGAAAGGTTAAAGCACCTTGAAAAGTAGAAATCTTAGTATTAGCACAAGGCACCTTGAAGGTTTAAGCATCACCTCTAAAGTGAAGCACATGCAGCCATCTTAAAGCAAAAAGGTCACCCCAACATGCCTTGGGAAAAAGAGCTTGGGACTGGCTTTTCGGCAAGCACTTACAAAAAACCCTTCCCTCAGCAGATTCCCCTCAAACTGTTTCACAGCCAGGAAACTTTAAGACCACTGTTAGCGACCAAGAGTTTTGCTGTTCCTCAGAATTGTTGGTCTGACATTCCTCCCATGATTGCCGTGAAAGATTGCAGTAAGGAAGGACGGGTCCCATGTTTTGAGCATGCTGGCCCGCCTCCACACCTTGTACTTCTATTTCATACATATTTTATTTTGTGTAATGAGATTTCATAGCACAGAATGAATTAGAAGATACAGGCTATGCTGGAAAAGAGGACATCAGAAAGATGGGAGACAGGACTAAATTAGCTGCCAGAACTATTTACGGAGGGCACCCAAAACCCTGAATAGATTTACTTCTGCTGCTTGAAACGTTCACGCTCTCAAGAAGGAATCAGAAGAAAAGCATTATTTCTTCCAAGAAGTTCTTGACATCTCAGAATTAAACTGCACTGAAACACTGGAGGAAGGTGTTAATTCTTTTAACGTGTAGAAAGCAGCATCTGCAAACTGTGCAATTGCAGGCACATAGTGTGCCCAGGGATGAAAAACAAGAGCAGATATATAAATGGTACCGCTCATCAGTGAAGCACGTCTCATGTGTCTTCTCAATACCAAGGGCTAAATAGCAAGCTTGTTCCAGTCACAAGCACAGCAGCCATCCAGGAGTGACTGACTCAGAAACACACAGTCTCCTTTTCAGTTCCCTAAACATATATCCTGCATACTACCCTCAGCACACGGCGAAAACCACCCACTCTTCATCTAACAGAAAATGGTAGTTAGCTCTGTTGTTCTCTGCTGGCTTTCTGTCTTCTGCACGCACTGCCCCTTAATACTTCACAGACCATAGGAAGGTGATTGAGTTATCTCCAACTTAGTGCTGCTTAACAGCTCAAGGATTGCAGCAAGCGTTCAAAGGAGTCGGGGAAGCGCAATGAGAACTAACAAAAACCTGACGTTATTTACAAGAGATCTTATGATCGTTCTCTCTCTGTCAGTAGCCTGCACAGATCAGAAGGCAGCAAGACAAAAAGGGAATCATGCTTAAATACCAAATGCGTTGAGAAAGATATCCTCAAGTATAACGCTCGCTTCAGACAGATGGTGAAATCACTGTATCTTTCCCACAAACATTTGCAGCTAAGAGTCAAAGCTAACGATCAAACGCGCCATAAACTCACGGAACTCACATTTATGCCAACCACAAAAGCCCACCCACTTCATATTCAGTAGCTAATGGCATAATTAGTTTCTAAGTAATGTATAGGTGGCAACAAACAAACAAACAACCCCCCCAAACCTGTTCACACATAACAGAAATTATTCAGGAGGCAATCACATTTCTACAAAATATTAGCCTTTAATATTTTATCTTCATCCTGCAATTGTTGGGAGAATTAAGTTATTTGTAAAGAATGTACCCATCGCACCAGTTTAGGAATATCACGATGCAGTGTTCTTCCAGCTGTGGACTGTGGACTACTGGTGACTCATAAAATAGCAGGGCTCTGAGACAACTGAGAAAATCATCTAGACCATATAGTCATTGCTGTGCAGCAAAAAAAAAAAAAGTGGGAAACTAATAATCTAAAAAGGAGTTTAATTTTGGTTTCATGGCAAATCAAAAATATCATGGCAACACTGTCCAATATGGCTTTTAAGATAAGACATTCTTTCTATTTAAAAGGGCTGAGAAATGGAGAAACCATACCCTTTTATATCAAGTATGAACGCAGTGAAATTTATAACGTAATAGACAACAGCAGACGCTGCCTACGGATCAAAGAGAGCTGAGCAGGCAGACCCAAGATTTGAGCTACTCTTTTCATCTGAGAAAAGTTAGTTTGTGCCTCCGCTTTCTTCCTATTAACCCCAAGATCTTTTTAAAGATTCAGTACCAGCATATTCAGTATCTGGGCATTGTTCTCTAGATTTCCAACTCCTTTTCAAGCACTGTATTATTGTAGTAAGCACAGAGAACAAAATAAATAAATCCTCGTATGATTTAAATTATTATTTCTCCTTAAGAGTATGATAATGTTCAAAAGTGTTTATATCTCATGAACTCTCAGATAAATTTTTGATTTAGGAGCCTCTAGAGGAATCGTTTCCAGGGGCAGAACCTTTTGTTAAGAGTTTGCTGGATATGATGTAGCCATTGGAAAGTGAAATAAATCAAGGCCCAGTCAGAGGTGATCACTGTAAAAGATGCCTTCTGACAAGAACTCCAGATTATTATTCTCAGCAACATCACCTCATTTTGAATGAAGACGGGTGTAATGTTAAATACTTGGCTTTTAGTTGGCTGCAAGCGTTGGCTGCAAGACACACAATCCTCTCTCTTGTTTTGTCAGCAGGTGAATCCCAGTCTTAATGCTCTTCCCAGACTTAATTTACACAATAAATTGTAATCTGCTGCCTTCAGTGCTCAAATTTGTTTATTTCCTTCATCAGTTGAAGGAAATACTGCGTAATATCCTATTATACAATGCAATTTCATACGTGATAAATTGAGGCACAAAACTTTGCTTGCACACCCGGGATTCTCTCTGGAGCGCAAGAGAGTGCTTGGCACGTGAACCAGTACACCCATCCCAATCTTTTCTTGCTCGTCATTTGCAATTTGTTCTATTGAATCTGGACCAGCCACTTAAGGGCAGGCAAAGTGCCATTTTATGAGCATGGTATGAGCACAGACCGCCAAGAGCCTACATATGAAAATCAAAAGTCGCTCGGTGACAGCAGCATTCCAAGCTAGCAATGTCCAAGCAGCTGTGAGGGCTGATCTACCCTGCCTATTTTTAATGGGATGTGTCACTGGACCTAGATTAATTTCAGAAATAAAAGATACTTCTGCAGATATGTGAAGGGAGTTTCTATGACTCTGCTGAATTCAGATTTGTATAATGCAATGGTAGTGTAAGGCTGGAGATTTCCTGCTCTTTTGGCGTGGTCCCCAGGGCGCAGTGCTGGGTGCCGTCGCGCTGTACAGCTGGGAGGCGGGAGAGCCACCACGCAACAGCTAATACGCAACAAGCACGTGCTCTCTCTCCCAGACAGTGCTAACAGGGAGGCTAGAGTTTACTGTTCTCCTGGGAAATGCAGATTTACACATAAGAAAATACATGAATGTCTATGTCCCATCATACTCCTGTTGACATCAGTGGATATTCTTCCACTGGCTTCTACAGAAATCCCACTGGTTTAATGTTGGTTGAGGGCCAGGACAAGTAAATCCTGTCCTGTAAATTTAGATCAGAAGACCACTTCTGCAACTTTCAGATTAGGAGATCTACGTCTCCATTATAATACATCTGACTAACAGGATTTAGCCTTTATATGCAGTTAAGCTCCTTGGGGTTACAACCACTTGATTCCTAATTCAAAAGAAGTAGGTGTGAATACTCACATATTGCTTTATGGGGCTGTCATGGCAACAAAATCCTCATAGCTGCAATGTCATTGTTAGTCATGTAGCAAAGGACAGCCAGAGGATGATCACTGCCTCCACCCCTCTCAAAGGCTAATACCACAAAAAAGTCCTGTTCCAAAACACTGCAATATCCACTACTGCAATAGCTATTTCAGGACCAGTGTAATGCAATTGTCTTCATACACAGTGACAGATGTTATGCAGTCTCTTTAATGCCCTGTATTTTTCCCTCTTGTTTGATAAACCAGTATTACTTCTCAAACCTACCTCTTTTTTTAATTTTAAGAAATATGAAAAGGAAGGCTGGCTAATAGTAAGTAAGTTACAGAGGATCTCAAGATTAATTTGTGAAATAATTCCAAATAAAAACATATAGTATTTGTAAAAAGATACCAGTCTGGTATAATATGCAGAACACATGTATCAACTGACGTCTACATGCTACGAAAAAAATAAAATCAAATAGAACATAGTTCAGAACATGTCTTTTAATTGATGATGAATTTCTACAGTGCTACAGTATTAACAATCTCTAAAACAAATATCTGAATCTATAGCTCAACACATCTTATAATCTTTGCAAATAAATAAGTTATTGAAGTATCATATTGTGTTGTTTTCCTGTGTAAACTGCTAATGATAATGCATTTCAGAAAAAATAACAATAATGAGCAGCTGCGGTGCATTTACATTATTAAGAATCTTTAAGTACAATTCTATACATGATATGCTTAGATAAGTATTTCTGTACTCACACTTTACAAAGCCATCAACTGAAAGGACATAAAATACATTCAAGACTGAACAGAGACGCAAGAGAACTGTGAATAAAAAGGCAACATGTTTCAGGTGATACAACATGACACAGAAAGTATTGCACATTTAAGAACTCAAAAGCCACTACCAGTTGCGGGCCTGAACTTGTGAGCAAGATCCTTCGAAAGGGCCAGAGTTACCCGACATCCAGGTCCTCCACAGTTTGTCTTGGTACAGCCTTGAGTTCACTTCTCGGACTGGTCACTTTTGTGACCTAAGAGTTCACAAGACAGGTCTTCTCAATCTGGTAACTCATAAGGATGAATCACTTACTGACATCTTCAAGCCTTCAGTCCTACCAAAGGCACTCAACACCCCTAGAACGGCATCGGTGGTGTACAGGACCAGACACCGAACCAAAAGTACCACCCACTTGGAAGGTGTGCCATCATGAAAATTTAAAGAGCCATCCTTGGCAAATGTTACCCTGCCACTTCAACAGCCTTGCAAAGCTTAGTAGGCACTAACAACACTGCAACTCACTTGAGCAAGAGAACACAGAGCTCCGCAAAAACATGAGGTGTTTGTTTCTTAAACAGTCATTGTAACAAACATAGAATACAACATTTTAATGGGCTACATCATCTATAAAAAGTGTATGTTCAGCATGAATTTAAATTATAAACTGGTAATAAATAATACAGTATCTTTGAGCACATTTTAAAATATACATTATGAAATAAAATTTAATTTTCAGAAAAGCTTTCAACCTTTCTGTTCAAAAACACATTTAACCGATCCTTTATAAACAGCTGCAGCCTGCCTGCCTGAAAATTTTGATTTATGAAGCCCTCCTGCCTAGTCCAGAACATTTATTTGTATTAACTTTCCTTTTTTTTTTTTTCTAAGGCAGATTAAATAAGAGCTGAATTCACAAAAACTGTTAATGTAGCAACTACCTTAAATTATAATTTATTGTTGTGGTTGTAATTTGTTTTCATCATTCTAGTTTATTTAGTACATATAAATATCCACTGAAGTAAGCTACTGTGAAGACTTGCAAGTACCACAGTCAGAGCAGTAGCTAGACCTAAATTTAAAATGCACATATTTCTTTCTGGATAAGAAAAGGTAGGTTCCCTCTGGTCACAGAGAAGGTCTCCACGCACCTCCCTGTTAACCAGTCATTGCAATCTGTCCATTAACACGAACCTGGCTAAATGTCACGTTCAATGGGAATCAGAAGCAGCACACTACCATTTCTTTGAGGCTGTAAATTTTCCACTATACTATTGAGAGCAGCGTGGCATAGCTATCTGGGCAGCCCAGCATTTCCAGAAATGTAGGCTTATAGATAGTAATAAGATAGCTGAATGGAGCAGAAAAGCCCTTTCTGTAAGACACCCTTTGTGCACAGAGATCCTCCCAGTTGATCCCATGAGCTCCCTGGGCAGAAGGTTTAAGAGCACATTGGGCTGCTTCTCCTCTCACATCCTGCGCAGTGAGAGGTGAGAGAAATGACGTCTATCAACGACTGTTCACAAGGGCCTCAGTGACCCTCTTGGCAGCTAATGTGGAAGACGCAATTTCTCAGCGTCATATTGCTTTGTACTGCCCATGCCCTGAGGCCAGGATCTGGCCTCTAGACATTCCAGGCAGAGCTGTGAAACGAGGTGGTTCACCCAATCTGGCCTGGAACAGCTTTTCCCAGTGGGAACAGTGTGTGAGTGTTGGGGGTAACCTCGAGAAATCAAATTGCTTTCAGCTGGAGTTTATAAAAAGGATGGTGTGTTTGTTACTACCAATAGTAGGAAATGTCACCTGATGAATAGGAATCTCCTTCCAAATGCCTATTGTTATGTATTCTCATTAAAAAAGCTTCATAAGGCCATACTCTATTAATCCATTGCAGAAGGCATATATAGCACAAGTAAGAAAACGCCTTTACACAAACACTTTGTTAAAGACTACATCAAAACATTAAAAACGCTGATGTTTGAATACATTCCTAATCTTTCATGAAAAGGAGGATTTCACTGCTTTAGAAAACTAGGAATATTGCAGAGAGGAAGACAAAAAACAGGTGTCAAAAAGAAGTTGGAAAGAAAGCACCATATGAAAATCATACTTAACTTCTGATGTCCACTTGACAAGCTAATTAAATGTTTCATGATGTTATATTGAAGTTCAAGTAAGCTACCTAGGAAAAAATCCTGGCCCATCTGAAGTCAATGGTAAGGGGATTTTTACCTGCAATTCCCACTATCTTTGAGAAGATACTAAAACAAAAGGTATACATTGAGGCATCAGAGAAAGGCTTCAATCACAAAAGAAGAGGAAGAAAAGAGCATGTTGCTTGTTTTTTTTAAAGTACATGCCATGTAAACTAATCTTCATGGCAATCTTTCTGGTCTATGATACATTGAATGCAATACTGTGAGTAATTTTAGCTTTATTTTTATTCATTTATCATTTAGCAAGACTCTTCTGTAGCTGTAAATCACTTTTAAAATTGTTTCATTACCTTGTACACTGCTGCTTTGCGAAAGTGCAAACGCAAGATTTTAGCAAGCAGTGCTGTATTTTTTTCATGTCACATGTACAAATGCATATAAAAATAGCTCCTTGATTAACATATGATAATATCCTCAGGCCACAATGAAAACAAATATAATACAGTATTATAGCACAGGTATTCTTTTTATCACAGGAATAGTATCTGTGAGATACACTTATCCGATCAAGGATTTCAAAATCACATCCTTAAAGCATTCAATGCATTTTCAATGAATTGATAGCTATGGTCTTCAGTGAGCTGCCCTGACAGTAAAAAAAGAGACATAGAACTTAATCTAATCTTAAATTACTCATATTTCATCACACTCTTCCGCTTGCTAACTGAGAAATATTTCTAAAAACTGCCATGACGTTGCTCATGGATCAAAAAGCAAGTGAAATTTATAAAACAGTACTCATAAGAACTTTGGACAAATACAACTGCTAGTCTGAACATGTGCAACACAACTGTTTCGTGATTCAGTGTTGTAAATGTAGTTTATATTTTAAACTTTTAATAATTTTAGCTGCATATAAAATAGACAATAAGTTAAATTATAGCACCTTGCGTGAAATTTGTTCTAAAAAATACAAAGATCACACCTTTTAAAATTGTGAGAAATACAACTATCCTATGTCAAGCCCACCATGCACCTGTCATTTAAAATAAAATGAATTTACATGTAATGAAGACATGCATAAATATCACAAATTTGGGGCACAAAATGGAATTTTAAAGTTAGGGATGTAGGAAATCCTTGTTTTTTCATCAAATTATCTGATACACCAGAAAAAGGCGTATCTACAATTTTCAAAAAGCTCTATTATCATAGAATCATTGAAGCTAAAAATGGAAACTGCCTATTCAAGTATGTAGTTCAAACTCTTGCCAAAGGAAGATTATTTTCTACTACTGCACTAGATCTAACTTAAAACTTTCCAAGAAATTGTATGCATTGATAAACACTACTGTGTCATTCCATAACCTAACTAATCTCATTGGTAGGATCCTTCTTTGGATCCTATTCATTGGATATGTATCTTGTTTCAAATTTATATAATGAGTTCTAGTTACACCTTCACACTTAGAAAGCCTCCTCCTTTACATGTATTTTTTACATAACAAAAAATGATACACACTTAACAACTCAATCTTTCCGACTTCTTTCTCACTTTAATTTTGTTACCATTCTCTGACTTTTCAGAAGATTGACCTCCCTGAGGTACCCAAAATGTAAGACTGTACTCCAGAAATGACCTCAGCAATCACAAGGAATATTCCGATTTCCAGCTGCTTGATACAGTTCTGCATATATACTCTTCTTTTGACATCAGTGATGCCAGAAACAACTTTGTTGCCTACATTATCAAGGCTTCTTACTACGTTATTACATTTCAGTCCTCTCTCTAAGTATCCAAGTTTCCTCAAGTTCATTACCTTTTCTCTGAATCTCTTATGCTGTGTCTAATTGATTGGACGTCTCCCACTCAGGTATCATATAGTGTAGTATCATCTGTAACTTTTACTAATATACTGTAGATCCCTCTTGCAGATTATTGAAGACATTAGATAGAATTAGGCCAACACAGTATAAACAACTAATGGGGAGGGAGCAATTAAAATTGCACAATGGGATGATTCAAAGCACAATTTATATTTTAAGATGCTACTTCAAATATATTTTATCCCACTTAGCAATTTATAAGATGTTAATTATCTCACTATAGCTACAGTTTCTAAATGCAATACTATAATTTTTCTGCATACATAATTAAATGTAGAATAGGAAGCAAGCTGACAATCAGTCTTCCTCTGCAAACAAGTCCCATTCCAGCCACTGACCAGAGAAAGGAAGGCACGTCAAGTCTACTCCTCAGCACAAACTTTTAACCAGTTAATATTAGATCTATTACTCTACATACCTTTAAAATTACAAATGAAAATACAGAGAGTTCTAAATTTGCACTGACAATCAAGAATGCAGCTCCTTTCAAAAGTCCTTCTGGAATTCTACAGTGTAATCCTGTAATCCAAAGAATGTTGAACAACATGCTAACAGTACTTCAAACTGGAAAGGTATTATTTAATATAAAGCTTAAAAAACATTTAAGCCACCTAGTCTATGAAAAACACCATTACCTAATTTATGCAGTTTTCCAGAAGACTCAGTTTCAGTACAACTTATCAACTCTCCTTCTGTTCTTGATGATAACTACAGATCACAACAGAACTTTCAGAGTAGAAAGCACAGCAGCCAACTATTCCAATTCTTAAAGCTATTTGCCAACCTATTGAAAACAAGAAAATAATTTGTCTGACGAAATGAACAATTAAAAATCAAAGTGAAACCAAGGGTTAAAAGGTAAGTCTGAAAATATATTAAACATAAAAATAATACAGTCCATGCTATTTTATGCACAGTTGTTTATTCTTGTTCCATGTTTTAAAACTTGGACTCAGAAAAATCACAGGAAGTTTTGGTTTTTTACCCTCTTTTTTTTTTTCCCATTTCCATTAAAAGCACCATAGTTACACATCTTGATTCAATCGTCCTTTTCCACAATCACTTCTCCATGAAGTACCCTTCTTCTCTGCCGCAGCATGTGGAAGTAGAGTTGTGGAAATACTTGACCAAAGCATAAAAGAGAACAAATTAGATGAACAAATTCAACAGATCACATAACAGAAAAATACAATTTTGCAGAATGACAAACTGAGGAAAAACTATGGCACACAGCGCTGCAGCTGGTTAAGGTAAATAATAGGAAGTCATGAACATGGCCATGAATTACAGAACAATAACTACTCAGAAGTCAGGCATGGTCCCCTGAATGCATACCCTGTGTTCAAGGAACTTCCCTCCAACACTTTCTTTGTATAAACAGGACTTAACCACATTCTGGCAGTGCCTGAAGTCCTCAAACCTCTGCTAAGGCAAGCATGTTTGAATTAAGGGTTTGAGGAGGATACAAATTTACCCTACCCGTTCAAGTCTGAAGTGAGGACCTGCCTCCCTCCTGGCGCTCTGTAATCTATTACTGTCCTGCTGATATATTTGATCCTTATATTTAATGGATAGAAAATCGGATTTATTCCTGAAGCATTAAGTTACATAAACAACTGTAAAACTGTTAGTAAGTTATGATAGCTTAGGACGTTTTTTACTCATATAAATCCCTCTTGTTCACCTTCATGATTTCTTGTGACAAAAGAAAAAAATCACAGTGTGCATGCATACTGTGAAAGTCCATGTTGAAGGTCAACTTCTTAAACAAATAACCTTTTACAGATGCAGATCACAGACCCTTTTAACTTCAATTTTGCTGCTTCTCAATGCCTCTCTCTAATCTCTTGCCTTGTTTCTAGCTTCATTGTCCAGATTATCTAAAATATTCTATTTGCCTAGTTTGGTCTAGCCCCGTTCATGGTGCTATACCCGAATCAGGTTGCTTTCTCCTTGTCTACACTGCTTAGTTACTGGTGGAAGTAACACTGGAAGTGAAAGACAGATAGTGTCTCTAATCTTAGCTCTGGTTAGCCAAGTGATCTGTGGCTTCTGGTATCCAGAAGTGCAAGGACAATCTGATTAAACCAGGGACTGAAGTATGTTCAGAGAGGTTTGGGGGGTAGATTTCTGCAGAAATAAAATCTTGGAGAACATTGCTTCAAGTTTTTTCCAAGCATGCTCAAATGGTGATTTTCAGAGGTGACACAGAACTGGATATCAATAGCAATAAAAACAAGGCAAGTCTCTGGGACAACCTGGAGGACAATTTTTAAGCTATTGTTTTAAAGTGGCAGGGGCACTAGAAGTTCTCAGCAATGCAGTTACAGACATTTCTGTGTGTAAGCAAAAAGGTTTTTTTCTTTGCTCAAGTCTTAGAAATGTTTTTAGCATTTCCACTGAAATTTTTAAGACAGCTTATGTTCTGAGGCAGATCACAGGATGGAAAATTTCAGTCTAACCAATTAAAACACAGCAAAGCTTGGAACAACAGAAAGCAGGCTTTTATAGAAGAAAGTATTCAGCAAATTTAACCACAGGCAGTGTTTCCAGCATTACTGATAATTGATTATTATGTTGTTAGCATTACTACAGTTAAGTAATACTTACATGGCACATAGGAGAACATGACAATAATAAGGAAGTAATAGTAGTCAAAGGAGACATTATATTTGTTGGGAAGTCTCAGTGAAAACATTCCTGTTTTCTTCACATAGGGTAAAGCAGCATATATGGTTAGCAGTTCACCTGCAACTCCAGCAGGATACAAAATGATAAAAAAGTTGTATCTGCATAAAAGAAAAACCCTTGTGAGAAACACTCCATGAATTTAAAATTTCCTCTTGTTATTATTAGTGGCACAGCAGTATTACAGTAGTTCCTACACCAAAATCAAGAACCACATCCTAACTTGGCACAAAATACTAGTTCCAGTTACTTTGGATAGCATTGCTTAGGTTTACAAAGAATGCATTCCTCAGTCCTTTTATTTAAAAACAGTGAAGTATCAGAATGTTTGTATGTCTTTCTAAGACTAAAGAGTATAAAAATCTGCAAATTTGTAGTCTCCAATGATTACTTTTTTTTTTTTTTAAATTTACTGATCTTGCTCCTGCTGTCACCAACAGGATTCAGACAAGGACTAGATCCCAAATTCAGATGATCCTACGTATCTTGGACAGTGGGTCAACTCTATGTATTATAAATTATTTAAAGATAATGAAAACATTGAGAAACATCAGAAGTCTGTTTTACCCACTGCCACATGGGAAATCCAAATACTACTACATTTTCCACTAATGGAAATGGAAATAAAAAATAAAATGAGCGCACCAGGAACTCATCAGATCCATTTTAAAATAGGAAGATGATGTGCAAATAAAAGGCAAAGGCATTTGGTTTAAAGAACGCGTGGTTTGGATGCCATAGGCCACATAGGTGGTAACAAAATGAAAAATGTAATTAATAGGGTTTGTGCTGTCTTTATGCATAGTGCACCATGGAGATGCAGTTTCTCCTAAGGAACAGCTCTCAAGTTCATTCAGGGAACAGCAACGAGAGCTGTCGCACAGAGAGAAAGGTACAGCGTGCAGTCCATGACCAAAAGAGACAAGATCCAAAACAGTAGCTCTAGGAGCAGATGGGCTTAGTGGACTCACGGGTCACAGAACAGATTAAGAGAGGTGTAAGAAGGAACTGATGCTATGACCCACCCACAGTTTGTCTCTATGCAGCGAAAAAAAAAAACCAACCAACCAAAGTAAAAATTCTGAACTAAAATTTAGAGCATACCTATTCCATTAGCCATGGACAGACAAATCTTTTACAATTATAAGCTAAAGATCAGAAATTTCCAGCTCCCTCGGACTACTGAATTTATGCCCAGCTGTGCTGTTTGATTATCCATAAATCTTGATAGGATATTTTGGACTCTATGAAAAGATAATACATTTTCAAATTTTTTTTTATAGTATATTTCACCATATACCTCTGCTGTGAAAATGTCAGTTTTCCCTATTGTCTGTTAAAAGGAAACAAAAATTCTGTCATTCAAGACACCCTGACTTGATGGCAAAAAGTTTATCTGTCAACATAGTACATTCTGAATGCATTTCTCTTTCTGAAGCCTAAATAAACAAATATTGATGAAACCAGACCTGATTGTTTTCAAGTTTGCTATTTAGTGCTTAAACATAACCAAGCCTACCACCTTAGGTATAATACATTATCTTTTTGCTAATAAGAATGGACATAAATATCAGACATATCAAAGAAGCGTATTAGAAGCATCAGAACTGCATTATCTATAAAACAAAAATAAAGGAAAATAAACAAACACACTCTTTTAAATAAGAATCAACTGTGCTGAATGTAGGTTAGATATTTTCCTTCTAACAGTGTAAGTCTGTCTGTCTTACATGTATTTTTCAAATCATGACTACAGGGAATACTACTCTTCCAGTTAAGTCACCTGATAAACATGCAATCTCTGTAATAGATGTGATCTAAGTGGCCAGTCTTAAGTTTGCTTCAAAAAATCAAAGCAGTTTTGATATGGAACGCACATTTTATGTGGGCTAAACTAAGTCAATATGTAGCTTCACCACATGGATATAACCTTACAAAAGCTCAGACAAAGCAGAACTTCTCATAAAGTAGTAGTATGCACGCAACTCGTTTTCAAAGACCTGAAATCCACAAAGACTAGCACACGTGCTTAATTTTGGGCATCGTATTCAAAAGCATCTTAAGGAGCCAATACTGTCAATTAAAAGATGACTCCAAAGCTAAAGGAAAAAAAATTTAAAGTAAATGAAAGCAGAGTTCAAACCGTGAGACACAAAAAGCAAAGAACAAATCACACCCCAAAACCTCAGCTGAAATATTTTAACATTTTAACAAATAGCAATGATCCCAAGTACAGAAAGCAACTGACTTGCACTCTGCTGACACATAACCAAAGCTCAAACATCTGCTCTCCTGTGTGTTAGCTCAGCATGCGTGAAACTAACATGCACAGAACCGTGAGAAACTGAAGTGCAAGACATCTCCACCTGGCCCATTTAATGAAGTATGGCAAATGGTTGAGCAGGTTGAATGTGTAGAAGGAATATCGAGTAATCTCTGTCACAGTCCATACGACCAGAAAAAGAATAACGCTCTCCTCATTCTGGATCTGCAGAAGTATAAAGAACCAACAGTTTCTTCATCCTTAAGCTTCTTTTCTGTGCAAACCGCAACAGACTTCTGTTTAAGATATATGGAACAGAACTAACATCTTGTGAAAAAAGAAAATTTTGGCTTAAAAGTGATATGCTGAAACCATTACCATGTACAGTTCTTTATCATATGTATTTACTAACAAACAGACATTTTGCAAACTGAGCAATCTTTATCCGTTATGCAAATATTAAAATATAAAATCCTATAATTAGGCTTATTCCTCCTTGTTATTCTCTACCCGCATTTTCACTATGCTATCTAACTGTCTCCCTCCTTTTATTTGTGGTTGATTTACTTGTTTATTTTCTTACTCCTCACAAGAAGAAAACAATGCTACAGAAGACACATTCCTTTCATAGTCAGTTTTTACCCATTAGGCATTTCACTATTCTGTCTCCTAGACTTTCTCTTACTTTTTATCTTGCTCCTTCCTCACTGTTTAACGTGAATCTCCATGAAACTTTACACAAAGGGAATTGCTTAGTATAATCTGCTAACTGGAACTTGGTCGCAGAAGATCAAATTTAGCAGACTTCAGGGAGCTGTGAGATAGTTAAGGAGCTGGAACACAGATGGATCACTAAATGAAGAATAGTTGGTAGATCAGGAGCTTTGGGTAAACTCACTCAACAATCCCATTTAAGATTTAAGTTCTGAGTCATTAAACTGCCTCATCGGTAGGTAGCACATCTCTCTGCTGTTTCAAAACATCAGTTCTTTTTCACTCTAAGTGAACAAATAAACAAGAGTCCCCAAATACAAAGAAGGCATGTGGGGATCTATTACAAACACTACCTTCTGAGAAGAAGAATTACACGCAAGTAATTTTCTTTTCTTTAAAAGGGGAGGAATTTTGTAATACACTTCCATGCCTGAAGGCTGTAAAGCTCCAGGGATGTCTGTGAAATAAAATAAAGTAACACAAGTTTTGTTAAAATTACAAAAAAGGGAAACGATTTTTTTAAATAAAATGCAACACGGTGACAAAGCTTAATACATCTCAAAGATGCTGCAAAGGCACAACTCTGTCAAAAGTCAAGAAGAATAAGTGCTTATCATCTCATAAAATTGCGCCCTCGATGTATCAGTCAAAGAAGGTGCACTTTTAGTGAAAGGATCTCAGCAACATCGCAAAAGAAAAGGAGATATAAAACCACTGCCAAACACAAACAAATAGCAACAACTGAAGTGCAAAGACATCCAAACAAATAAGCAAAGGGAAAGACAGAATTAGGCCGTTCTTAGCCTCATGCGATTACAGACAAACATTGATAACCCAAACTTGGATTCATGTCACAGTGCTAAATCCAAGCAGAAGAGCTTTAAATAAGTATGCAGAGAATTCCTATCTGTTGCCTTGCAAATCTCCAGTCAAGTAGAGAGATCTGGGTCTGGCTATTATCACTAACAAGCCTCTCACCACCTAAAGTGACCCTGAACGTTCATGCCTGCTAAGCAATAGCAGCGTGAAATACAATCAGACATACATTCAGATGTATTTTTTCTTGGACACAGCTTGACCTACTGTACTGAAGATAGAGGAAACAAAAGAAATGACTGGATACGCTAAAGATTTAATTCATTGCAGATAATAACAAAATGGCAAAATGCAGTGCTATATTCCAGCATTCATGTAAACACTCAATACAAAAAACTTGTTAATCTTTGAAACATTTTCCCTTAAGGGACAAATGAAAAAACTTAGCTTACTAAGGGAAAAAAAAAAAAAGCTATGAAAAGCCTATTCCATGTTAAGAAAAGCAGCAGTAAAGGAAAAGATGAAGTGTAGAAAACGAGTCCTCTGTGAACTGAAACAAAGAGATTTGAAAACTGAGGCAGGTGCTATGACATCCCATCAGAAGAAAGGCATATGCCATCTGCTGGTGAGACAGTTTAATGGCTCAGCTTTTTAAGTTTAAAGAAATCCAGGAGCACAGACTCAAAATCTATCACTTAAATCTTACACGCCCTTCACAGAAAGCAGACCTCAGAAACAGAACTGATTGTCTTATCTGCTAGCTGTAAGCAGTCTGCTGGTTTCATTCTGCTAACAAATCACTAGACTTACAATAACCACCTGCAACCAGGCAAATAAACATTTATACAGGACCTTAAGCATCACTGTGGCATGCTGGGTGACTTGATATATTTTTAATGAAAACAATGCAGTATGCATGCCATCAAATATTAATATCACCGTAATGTGAAAATCTTGAGAAGGTTGCTAAAATAAACTGCAAAATCACAACCATGTTTATCCACGTAAATTTCATTTAAGACATATTTTCATTTAGATTAATTCAGTAAGTTCTAATTTAAGTTTTTGAAAGGGAACCGGTAACACTGGTAGATTTGCTGGTAAATAATAGCAGTAGTCATTGATCTCACTTAGGCAGACCACAGCTGGCACGACACCGAAGAGAGGGCTGATTCACAGTTAAGACCCAGACCCAGTCTCCTGGGTAGAAGCACATAAATTCCATCCCGTAACCTTAACTTCCGAAATCACACTTGAGTATGTAAGTATTCTCTAGAGGAATGTCATTAATTTTTAAATTGGTCTTCCTGGTGAAGTGAGAATGTATTAATAGCTTCCCCTCAAAACTAATCAAAACGCGACTTGCTCACGCACATACCTGTTTTATACTATGCGCAATGAACCACACCATGAAGATTCTTGAACTCACTTGGACCCCAGTCACAAGCACAGATGTGCGAACTATTCCTTAAAAAGAGAAACGTGTTATCTCTATTCCACAATTCATGCTTTAATTAGTTACAAGAGAAACTAAAACAAAGAACTCACCAACTGCACAGTGGACTACCTGTAAATAAAAATAAGTTAGAGGTTACTGATGTAGACTACGTTACTCTCTATACTATAAACACGGCCTTTCAATATTAATATAAACCTGGGCTTAATTCTGAAGAACTCTTTTTTTTGTCTCTAACCAAGTGTTTTTAAAAGAAATACATGTTAGAGCCCTGGCAACTAATGCTGTGATGGGCTCAGCATCTGATCTGTGCAAACACATGACAAAGATGTATTTTCCTAATTAATTGCATACATGACATATTTAGATACTGACAAAGCATTTATTTTTTCAACCAGTATGCTCCCCTTCCATTAGCTTATTCAAAGAAGACTTTCACAGGACAGGGTGCAGGGAGTCATATAAGGGATGCTAAACAAATAGCAATTTTAAAATGTTCTGTATTCATTATGAATTAATAACATGGTTATAATTTTGCCAATGACAGCTATGAAGCTTCAGATTTACTGTATTTTCTGGTCAGTAATGTTTAGCAAATAGAGTTCTTTTCATTATTTTGACAGATTTGAGTAGAATTATTTATTGTGAAAGTTTAATAGCATAAAAGCCTATACGCAGCTGGCCACGTGATTTTAATATGCTTGAACTACAGATGTTATACACAGATTGAGAAAAAATATTAAAATTTAGGTAGGCACTCATTGTTGTGCCTGAGAAAGAACTGTAAGTGCTCAGTACACCCAACAGTTTCATTCCATAGATGTACCATAAACTGAGACCCCAAGTGAGTAGCTGGCACAAGTCATATTATTTAAATACTTTGCACAACTTGCACAGACCCTGTTGTAATGGATTAGATGGGGCATGTGAATCGAGTCTGGAAACAAGCAGAAGCAGGAAAGGCACAGAAGGATGATGAGTCTTGTATAAGGAATAAGAGCGAAGTTACCATCTCTGGACATTGAGACGAGATATCTACTAAGCTAGAGGGTTGATCTGATGGCTGAAATGCCTTCAGAAACTTTGCATTTTGAGTTAAAGACTCTCAAACCAAAGCACTTCCCAGGCAGTATTTGATTTAAAGAAATATTAGAATTAAAATTTGAAAAAATGCACCCATTTATTTCAACAAGTCACCTTGGCCCCCCCAAATCTTCTTTGAATAATAAAATTAAAAGGACTTTAAGTAATCTTCTTTCGATAATAAAGTTAAAATGATTTTAACTATTAATATAATATTTTGATCCTAAATTCAGGTTAATAATAATGTGTTTTGCCTATGATACGCAGCATCCAGTAAAGCAAACTAATGTTTAAAATTTACCTCAAGCAAAGCAAATGTCTGGAAAAATTTAAGCGTCTTTTGAACGCTTCTGAATAAGCCTCTATGTGTTCCTTTCTGTATATAAAACCGCACCATGGCAATACCTAATACCAGCCACCTACAAAAGAAAGAGAATGGATACATTTCAGATTAGAATTCTAAAAATATCCATCCATGGTAAATAATTTAGTAGAATATTTTCTTCACAGAATATCTTTGCTTCTTTACTTGTCGGTGTTCTTAGTAGATTATTAAAAATATCTTTAGACATAAATATTATATTATGTTATGTAAACATGACACTCTTATCTCTTTACTTGGAAAAGGACAGAAAATTACTTGTTTACCTTCAGAAGACTGACTTGAAATGAGAGGACCCCCCAAAAAAACCCACAGGTCCTTCAGACTTTTCACTAGCAGTGACTATATATTTTTACTATTAAATCCTCTTGCATCTTCACCGTGAATTACTGTTACTTGAAAACACGTCATGAACCAGAACCTATGCACATCATTTTTACATTTTTCATGGCCCCTCAACTTGTAATTTTCAGAACCGACCAGTGATCTGAATGTTTCTGTTTGTGACTATCCAACTGAAGTTACCATTACGATTCAGTTTTCAAAAGTGTTGAGAACTCATCTTTGAAAATCAGACTCCAAAGAGCTGAAAGATGGGTGCTCTATGCTCCTGGCTTCCAGAGGCTGGTATTTTTAACTGGCACATTTGATGGTGTTGGCTAGTTTTTTAATACTTTTTTAAGGGAACTAAACAATGCTACCAACTGATAACCCTTCCAATGTAAAAGAGAGAAAGTAACAGTATCTTTTAATCAAACTGGAATTTGATATAAAACTTAAACTGAGATCTCAAATGGAAATTGAGACTTAAAAAATAAACTTCTGAGCTGTGGTGGGTTGAACCCCACCACCCAGCCCAGACCCAGTACAATAACCCAAGGCATGCATAACTCCTTCCACATAATTAATCCATGTTTATATAATTAAGATTTTCAAAACAGCGTACTATATGTTCCACTGCAGAGCTATACCACATTCTCACAAACATCATGCTGGTGAGGCACCTTGAAACTCCAGGTTTCAATCCTCAACAACTAAGGACAAAAATTATTTAATATGGACTTATAGGCATAACCAGAGCTATGGATGGCTATTTTGAGAGTTAAAAATAAACCCACAAAAATTACAATAACTTTAGCTTAATTTCTTGTCTGATGATATCGGGAAGTTACTCAGTCCTTTCATTCTACATAAAGCCATAGCAAGCATGCTGTACAGAGACATGAGCTCTGGCTAAGGAAGGGCCCAAGTGACAAAGCAGAGGGGGCTGAGAAATACTCAGAGGCAGATTCAGAGAGCATACAAAAAATCAGAAAATTATTTACATAAACATTTGGGTAAATATTTAACACATCTCCTGTTCTTATACTCTTCCCTAAGCATAAGATATTGGCTAACATTGGAAACAGGCTACCAGGAAATACCGATATTTGGTCAGACCAGTTATTCTGTAACGGCATGAGAGTCGCACGGATCGTGACAGCTCTCTGTTTGCCTTGGATGGCATGTACTTCAGTATCAGCCCCTTAACAACTCTTACACACGGTGCCTACTGCTACGCAGTCACTTGGTGTGGCCCATTCCAGCACTTCATGACAGCATTTCAAACTCACATAAAGTTAGTGAGGCTTCCCCACCCAGTAGGAATGATTCCTCTCCTGACCTCTTCTACTTTAAGCCCATGAATCCGATCTGCCAGAGCTCCAAAATTTGCCCCCACAAGTGTTACTTAGATTTTACAACGGATTTTAAATCTGAGTGCATTAATTTGAGGTCATCTCCCCCGTCTGTGGAAATGAGGAATTATTGGAATATCACTGGTAGTCCTTCACAGTCAAACTGCCCGGTTTTATAATGAAGTGTTTGACAAGGGGAAGGTGCTAGTGAGTTCACATCCAGCTGGCAGCACAAACGGTGACAGCAACAGCTCTGTCCTAGCCCTTGCCTGAGAAGTCATAATACATCTAATCTAACAACGCATTTTCTGCACCTCATTCGTAACAAAATGGTTGCAAAGAGAAGTAATCTCGGACTACACTCAGAAGCAAAGGCTGCAAACATATTTTTCTTAAATAAATATTTATTTGGCCGTGAACTTCTGTAGATCTATTTATTTAGTTGTCAGTGGCTTTGACTTTGGCTCTCAGGAAAGCCCTTGTACTAAATATTGCAATAAAAGTAGCATTTCCAGTTGGGACTTGGAGTAAGTTTGGGTACTGGTCATTCTAGTCCCTTAAACCTTTGTTAGAAAGAAAGATAAGCTACAATTTTTTTCTTAGAATGGTTGTTAACATGCAATTATGTATGAGTTTGTTAAAACTCTAGAAACACTTTGCTATATTGCACTGTCTGGACAAATAGACAAATACACTGTTCTTGTTACTTACTTATCCTGTGTAGTACCCCTGTTAAGTATTGCTCCATTTCAAATGTTTATTTTTCTCTTACATTGTATCCATTAAAGATAATAAGAATTTGTTCCTGAAACTTATTTCTTTGTTTCCACATAAAATATGTGATTCTACATGTCTTAATCCCTTTTGATATTAATGGAAGATGGGAGAGAGGGAAGCGGGAGATACTGAAGGAGCACCTAAGGTCAAAACTAATACAGTTTGATAATCTTCCACAGACATAAAAGTCAGTGGCAGGAGTCAGCATTCATTAGCAAATTCACACATGGACATGAGGCTGGGAATTCAACGAGGTAACATTAACCTGCCAGCTAGAAAAAAAAAAATCACATCGAGCAAAAGCACTTTTCAAAAGGTGCTGCTGCAATATATGAACAGACTCGAATGCGTGTTCAAGATCCACACATGCAAGTGAGAAGAATGCCGTTACGATCATATTCCCGGCTTTCTGCATCAGTGCTCGAGCTCCCGCTTCAGCTGCAGCATATCAGTTTTGCTCTGCGGGATTCAAATGGCAGAGAGTTCACACGCTGGTGACCAAGGTAAAACTGTTCTCATGATGAATATCAGCCTAAAAGTTATGAAATTGATAGTTCTTAGTCTTCTTTTGAGCATGTGGAAGTTAATAGGGGTTTGGCTTATTTTTCCCAAGAGTTAGTGAACACGAAAAATTCTGAAGAAGTGAAAAGTATGTGCTGCCAAGCCCTGAGAACATAAACGTGAGTGCTCTTCTGATCTCCTCTTCAAAACGAACGCCCGCGGGCAGTACGGAGCGCCAGCTCACACCCGCCCCTCGGGCTACCACCGCCCTCCCGTCCCCTCCACCCACCCC
>NW_009648894.1:713984-722737 GCF_000708025.1 Charadrius vociferus
GACCCTGGGCATCACGCCGGTGTCCCCTCCGGCGGCAGGAAGGTCCCCGTGGGTTGGTACCGTGTCTCCAGCCTTGCTGGTGACCACCGGCCAAGAGCAACGGGTGTAGCCCACCCCAAGAAAAGTGAGAGAAAATACCACAGTTCTTGAAAAACACAGAAACGTGCATCTGGGAGTCTGGTCAGAGACCAACTGGTGGGAAGATGCCCAGCCCCCCACCAACAGCCACTAGAGGGGTGAAGTCAGGGAGAGGACACCTTCCAGTCTGGGAGGTTTCAATAAATACCACCCTCCATCCAGAAGGAAGATGTGAGGCCCACACCTGAGATGGGGGGAAATGTCTTCCTAGGCCCTGAAGAGAAGCCAGCTGGCGGACTGAAGGGTGGCATTTGAATATGTTGTCCTGCAAGTCTGGCAGTACCGGGAGCGTTGCTGGGACTGGCTCTGGATGGGGGAGCAGGCTCAGCGTGAGCTATACTGGTGTGACACAGCCATTCAGAGGCGCAGGCTGCACACACCATCTTGACACCTGGCTCAGCCCGTGCGAGCCTGGGGATGCCATTCACCGCTTCGGGCAGCATACATGTAGCCTCCGGCTCCTCATTTCCACAGCTAAGCATGGTGACCATGGCCACTCCACCCCAACACCTCGAACACAGGCATATACAGACAGAATTCCAAAAGTGGACCAGGATGTTTCTTTGGAATGCTACTTTTTCAGTCCTCAAAGACTTCAAGAGTCCAAGTCTACCTCCTTTAGGATGAGGCAGGTCATCTCAATGTTTAGAACACCTAGACGGTCTCAGTTCACAGGCCTGCAGGTAAAAGGTAAGTAGATGTGCCGTATGAAAACTCGGTCTCTCTCCCCCTCCTCACCAAAGCACACAAGCAGATGTTCAGCTTCCGTCCTCAAAATACACACCCACAGGCAGCAGCAACTGTGTAACTAACGTGCATGCAAAATGAGTCGTTGGCAAAACGGCACCATGTGTATGCTAGCAAGATAATAGTAAGTATAGATATTATATATTCACAGACGCTTTTTGTGTTCAAGTAGTCATAAACATAAACCAATTTGGGAATCCGATAGTTAGAAAATCCAGACAAAAGAATTTACACACAGGATTGAACGACCTGATTCAGAAGTTTTCGCCAACCTTAGACTTCAGAGGAAGGTGCAAGAAACTTATGTAATGGGCAAATGTGGGATAATCTGAGCCTCAGTTTCATCTCAGTGTAACAGTTATAAATTGGTTTAAACTCTGTAGCTTTCCAAAACATTTTCAATATTTACTATTTTAGTCTGGGAATTGCCACTACCTTACTCACACTTTTTTTCTGCCTAAATTTCACTTCGCTCTTCAAACCTTTCTAGCTTCTTGGCTTGGTGAATGCAGTGTTGAAATGGGTATCGCAAATTAACCACATACTATGTGTAAAGTGGTTTTTGTCTCATTTGAATTTGCTTCATTAACTGATGAAGACTTTCCAATTTTAAATTATAATACATGGAGAAAGGCATGACCTGATCCCAATTCTTAATATTAGTTGTGATTTTTTAATACTTTTAGCTATCCTTTGCCATTTCTCTCTTGAGAGTTTTCCACAGCAGATTTGAGGGAACAAATCCTATTTGCTTTCTGAAGTAAACATTTTCCATTTTTAAATCAATCGTTGGATGTTCTCCATGCTTTTGCACAGAATCTTTTGAAATTTGATAAACAATATTTGACATATTCTCATCAGAATTCAGTAGTATTTTCCTTCTCACTGTTTATTTGCTCAAACTTAGTGATTTTGGATGGACGAATTATCTGTAATGATGACCAGGTTTGTCTTCACTCGATTTAGTCAATTAAGAGCTTATTAGTGAGGATAAGTACCTTGATGTTTTTGCTCTAATATTGTGGATGTTATTTATGAGCATATAATTTCTCTTGCTATCACACTACCCATTCACCCAATTGATGAGAAATTTCTGAATATCCTCATAATCCTTTTTGGATTTGAATAAACTAAACATTTTGTGATATTTGCAAGTTTTTCCATGCCACACTTGTCTGTATTTGCCAACCGTTTATGAATGTATTAAGCACAAAACTTTTTACAGAACTTTCGTAAACACCCCACTGATTTCTTTTTGCCATAATAAAGAAAACTCGCTCTTTGTTTCTGTTTCCCACATTTTGATCCATGGAGATATTTTGTTCCTTAGTCTTCAACTACTTCATATCCTTGGTAGTTCCTGTGTAACAGTTTTTCAGCAGCATTTTCAAAATGTGTTTGTTGTGTTAATGATTTTTTTTTAATCTGTTTTTGTAATTGCATGTTCCAGGAATTGCAATAAATTAGTTGAAACGTCATTTCCTTTTCTTAAGTTTTCTATTGTTATTCTTTTAATCATGATTTCTGTCAATTTAACATGTATATATTTATCATTTACTAGTTTGTATTTTTGAGTCACTAGAAAAGCCTTTATTTAAATTTGATAAAATGTCAGCTATTTTCAAAGCATTAAGTACAGTGTCTGTGCTTAATTAGAAATACTGTACTTTTACAGTGGCAAAATTATTTCCTCTAATAGTTTAACTTTGGCTAACACCTTTCAACCCAAAAAAAATCTCAAAATGATTCCTAAGACAGATTTTGTCTACATACAGAAATGTCATCAATGGAACTGAATAGAATTATACATTAACTGAATTATCTAAATCAGCTTTTTAAATCAGTTATGACTGGCTTATCAATTTAGCTCAACTTTGCTGTTATTCAACTACAGTCTGAAATCAAACTTCCTAATAAATTTTAAGAGAGTCAGATCAAGGTCTTTTGTATTGTGGGTGAGCGCATCATTATGTTTCACACTCATTCTCAACCTTCACAGGCAGTTCTCCTTTATTCACTCTAGTTCCAAACCACCAACGCTGCTACACTGTTATTACAAAAATGAATGGTTTTCCTGCCTTCTTCATGATTGATATTATCAATGTATATTTATCTTCTGCGTTCCTGTTGCACAAGTAGATATTCAACGCCTTGTAAAGCTGAATGGGTTTTATTTCCTATCTATTTCCAGAAATACAAGGTGAAGCTTTTATGAGACTGATTTTCTCATGCAGTGTTCTATAATTATTTTTTTTTTTTGTTACAAAATTTACTTATCCAATATGGGAACATTTCTATGAAATGAAAAGTTGTAGTGCTCTGAAAATAATATAATGACTTATCAGCTCCTTTGTCATAGGGGAAGGTCATCTACTATGAAACGCTGCGAGAATTACTTACTATTAGCCCTGCAGAATCATGAGATTACCTTTATGCTTCAGAATAGTTAAATGCCAGATGATAACTTCAAATCTTGAGGAAGGAGAATTTGTTAAAAAAAAGTAACAACTGAAATTCTGCTTGTCGTTCTGCCCTGTCTTCATTTAATGTTCCCAGCAGACTTTGCAAGCGCAAAGTGTTTAGACAACAGACTTATATATAGTAATAGAACACTATTTAGAACACTATTTTAGATTTATGATATGTAGTAATCAGTGAGGTATTCAAGGATAAATGCAAGTAAACAGAATTTAGCTATGTCTAAATTGAACAACACAGTGTTTATGTACTTTCTGTGTATTCATCCGGGTGTGTATATCTATTATTTTATTTACAACTCTAGAAATAGGACAGAAGATGCTTTCAAAAGGTGTGGTGTAGGATGGATTGCATAAATCTTGTGGGAAGAACCAGAAGATGTCTTTGTATTGAGCACATCTGAAGCAGTTGGAGTTTTCATATTAAACCTTTGACTGTACAGTTCAGTGGTCAGCGAAAGAAAACAGGTGCTATGAACACAGGCTGAAGTGGAAGTTTGTATTTCTCTTATAAAAATACAAAATTCTGGTGCGAACATTTAGAGGTCTGTATGAAAACTATTGATTCTATATATGTAAAAAGCACTGGTATACTTAGTTTATGTTCTGAAAAGCACTGGTTTGAGATGCCCTTGTGTATTGTTCTATTTAATCCTCTTCAGAAGCAAAACTATAACCCAAACCGCAATGCTGAAGGGCACACACATGTTAAAGGGAGATGACCATCCCGCTCATCTGAATTTGCTTTATCCAAACTCAGTGCGCCTTTTGCCACAATAGACTAATTGGACTCTGTACAATAATTATTGTCTTTATGGGACATTGCAGACTGTACAACTGTTTAACTACCCTGGCATTTTTTTTCACTGCTAGGCTTGGATAGATTTATGTATACACCAGTCCCACAGACTGTGATCTGTGCAGTCAGCACCTTTGCACGCTACGGACACTGGCTGTATCGAGAAGCTATCTCCACTCTAATGTTCTAATTATACAGATACCCATATAAAATGCTCAAAACTTAAAACTACCACCATTAACTTCAATGGTACTGTTCATGTGAGTAAAATAAAATACATGTTGAAAATTTCCAGCTAGCATAATTAAGATATTCTTACATTCCCTTCCCTATATTATGCAATAAATGTAATATTTTTCTTAAATAAAGCTTTGCTACCTTGCCAACCATTATCAGGCAGATTTTTCAGAGTTTCACAAAACACACCTCATTAATATTAAAAATGCCTTCTGATTTTCAGTGTATTTCAATGGTAGCTTGCTTGTGTGAGCGCTGCAGTCTCTATAGAGGACACTGCCTCCATTATTAGTTTCAGAGCACACGCAATCTTTGCTTGTTATTTAGGTTTATTTCAAGGACCTGAGTTAAAAAGGGCTCTTTATCAAGGGAGCAATGTGCCAATCTAACTCCCATTATGGTCAGTGGAACTATTTCTACTTCCCTCCTTAGAAGAGCAGTGGAGAACAAAAAGATAAAATTTTACCTCATCATTGGTTGAAAACTGGTCTGAGCTATGAGCAAGGAAAAGCAACCATATTGGGTGTAGTTGGTTTGGCCACATGGAGAACAGGTGTTTGTGCCAAAAAAAGCTCTAGGACAAGTGGTTCCCTATGGCAGTGTCAGGAAGCTGGCACAGAGTGATGCTCCTGCCAGCATCCCCAGGGAAGCCCAGGTACCCAGAGGTCCCAGCAGCTCCCAGACTATCTGCTTCTTACAGGTTTATCACAATACATCACTATAAGCTTACTAAAGCAGACAGTATAAATGCATTTTTATATTTGACTTTGGTGAACTTGTTATCCAAAATCATTTAACAGAACTGCAGTGTAAACACACGAAATATTACCTCATGTGAGCTGGTTTGCAAGTACTGCTTTGAATACAGAAAGACTGAGGAAGATATACACCCTTGTTTCTGGCATCTATATGTGCAAATATTAACTAGAAAGTTGCATATTACAATTTTTAATGGTGTCAGCACAAAATGAATTGTTTTATAAAGTTTATTATTTGAATACTTGCCTAGTTCTAGTTACATGGATTTGAGGGAACTCCAGCTATATGCTTCATGTAATCCTACTTGCACACTTCACAAATATTAAGGCCAAAAAAGACAATTAAATAATTTTAGCCTGACTTCTTGTATAACAGAGGACACCAGACTCACTGTTTCATATATTTTCTTTATATAAAGAAACAGGTAAGAATACCGTAAGTAAGCCATCCAATTTGGAGACTTGCCAAATATTTGGGCATGTACAATAAAATTATAGATAGGGAGTAAATCACTGTAGTCCAGTACTTAGAACATTTATGTGTAGTCTGTGACTGGGATACATTTTGTCTTAGTCATATCATTGTGCTGTTATGCATTACAGCATCTTGTGTGCCATCCAAAACAGCTTGTACTTGCCCTGTCAAAGACAAAAGCTGTGATTAAATGGACTGCTGGCACTTTCTCTATTCTGAACCTTCCTCTTTTCCTTTGATTTTATTTTCTGCCCAGCTTCCAGTTCTGAAAGCATTGTACACTGCGGACTATAATGAACATGCAGTTAAAATAGAGGTCAGTGTGACTGATCCTTGAGACAACTGTTGGTCTTCATATCTGTCTCCTTGCTAATAGTGTACTGGCCTGACTTTTTCCCGGAGTTATACACCTTATCTTTCTAGTGCAGCAGCTAGCAAACTAATACGTGCTAAAATAAATGAGGATGCCAACTATAATACTCCTCCAGTAATTGGAACTGCAGTGGACTTCCCCTCCATAGCCATGTTTTTGTTTTCCTCTGAAAAATATGCTTGTGTAATGCAGATGTGTGTCAGTTGAGTGATTGTAAAAAATAGTAGAACTTCTCTAGCAGATTGTCATTTATAAGTTGCTATACCCAAGTTCCTTTCCTGCTGGAAGACTATGGGGAAATGATTTATTGTATATCATCAGAATCTGGAACTAACCTTGGTATGGATAAACACTTGTCATAATTTAAAAAATAGGTAATACATTATATAAACAAACAAGAAAATTAAACAGTTACTTAAGAAAATTCAGAAGTATGTCACATCTTTGCAATCCAGGAAGTGAGTTGCTGTGGCAATTAACTGAATATATGCCTTTATCACTTAGCAGTATCTGAACAACAGTACTATATAAAAAGTGAAGAGTGCAAAGAAAGAAGAATCATCTGAGACTGTTAACTTTGGACAAAAGTAGCACATATTTTTAAAAAACACCCTACCTAAAATCTGCCATAAGGCTGTCTGGAGACAAGTCCCAAGTCAGCATACTGTTGGGTAGATGAGCTCCTCTGTGAACTCAAGAGTCGAGACTGTTGTGGAGGCCATCTTTGGAAGGAAGTCTGAAATAGAACAGATGAATAATCCCCTGGACATGCTTGTTTTTCTTGACCCAGTCTGGTGAAGCAGAGTCCCCAGCCGTGCCTTCCCACCTCTTCCCTTGCCTGGGATGTAATTGCAAGGTGAGTCAGATGAGTGACATGATCCAACAGGGAACTTTCTGCAGCGAGGTAGTTTTCGGCTGGATCAGCTGATTGTGCAGCCACAAATGAATTGGATCAAATTCCAAATCTAATACGAGAAATGTGGTGGCAGCACATAGCTGTGGGCACAGGGAGTGCAGTGTTGCAACATTCTCTATCAGCTGTAGTTACCCTGAAATTAGATGCAATTTGAGACTGTACCTTTGAACTAGATTCCTTACTTTTAGATAGCTAAGTTAGGCAGCACGAGTCCCATTTCAAATGCAGTAGGAAATAATACAAACAATTTGAACTGCATCCAACAAAGGAAGTTTAACACATCTTTTTTTAATAGCATACTCATCATACTCCATACTCCACCACATAAGGTGGAAAAGCTGGTTTCTGTAGCCATGTGTGCCTGAGAGGGCAAACCCCACACTTTGGGGAAGAGCGCTCTAACCACCACCCATCGCTTGTTGTGAAACAGTGCTAGAGCTACAGGACAGGGAAAAGAGGGAAAAACAGTATAATACAGAGTATTCAAAGGACTCTTGCACTTCATAGTCTGTTCAATGGAAAAAAAAATTGTTACAGAAACAAAACATGAGCCTTAAGGTGCTCCCTGAGTACACACTACCTTTTTCAAAATAGGGTAAAGTTGGGTTGGAATCCTTTCAGGCTGAAGACAGTCTAAAACCCCAGTTCCCCACATCTCTTGTTTTTGCTCTTGCTGCAGGACTACCGCATAAAAGCTCTGCCTATTTTGAAAGGATCCTTACAACTCATTTTGAAACCCATCAGAGGGAAGGGATGAAAAAGGAGGGGATAAAACAGGCGCTGAGAACATCTACCATATGTCTTTTGTGAACATAATGGGGGATGATGAATGGTGAGGAGGTAAAGCATCCTTTGAGAATATCTAGCAGATGTCGTTGAATTGAGGGTGAATCCAAAGAAAACATGCAATTCCTTAAAGGTAGTCAGTCTTAAGCAGTAGATCAATACTGACCTGCATCAGCTGCTGAAAACAGTTGCTATGGGTAGGGAAAAAAGCATAATTTGAGATCCTGGAAAAAAATTTAGTAAAATAAGGAAGTGCCTAATGACTGTTAATCCCTGCGGGAAGAGGCTTGGTGTGCAGTTTTCATTTGATGTGTCAGAAGTCTGCCTAATGCATGCAGCACATTCATTATTGAGCATCGTTAGTGCTATTGATTGCATCTAGTGTTTCTGCGCTGCAAACAGGATCTTTTTCATTTCTTGTTTGCACTCTTGTGACGAGCCCATAATGTTCTTTAGATGTCTGTGACTCCCCCCTCGCGTGTGTGCATGTGCCCTTTCTTGCTTAATTTGCAATCCAACTAGTTCAGAGTAATTAAACACTACTAAAAGTCTTTAAGGTTAATGACTTAAGTTTTATGTGACAGCATGAATAGGCAGAATGTGTCATATCCTACGAGTCAAATTGTTATTGTGGCATACATCCCATCAGAGCCAACAAGGTATTCGAACAAAGTGAAGCAGCAAGCTACGACTGTGCAAAGGCCACGAGACGTTCCAGGCCCTGTGAACCACAGGTAGCCCCTGATCTCAACAGGACCCAATGGCAGAGAAGCGGACAGGCTCCCACGCCACGCTGTGAAAGGCTCTGCCATAACCACCACCTCGCACCTTTGCTGTCAGGACACCAACTTCAGCAGCACGATGGCACTGACAGAAAAGTCTCAGTCAGACGGATGGATAGGGAAGCTCTGAAAATTTCCTACAGGGAGGGAACGTGTCTGGGCACGAAACCCACTCACCTCCTAACTAGGGAGGCACGAAAGAGCTCAGCAGAATTAAGTGAAATAAACCCCCGCCTTGAGTCGCTCTGCCGGCCCTCAGCTGCCT
>NW_009648894.1:727647-745504 GCF_000708025.1 Charadrius vociferus
GGCGGGGGCTGGTGCCGGCCCTGCCGGGCTCCGTGGGGCTGGGAGCGAAGGGGGCGAGCACCGGGATGCTGGTGGGAGAGGAGCTGGCCTGCTCGGCCGAAGTAACGTTGCAGCATCGCAACACAAGTCGTGAGAAATGCTCGTGCTGGAGCGTTGCTGAAAGGATGAGAAGTGGAAAGCACCATCTACAATTGCTTCACGGGCAGGCATGAGAAAATCGTCGAAGCGTTTTGTACTCAGTGCTTTAAAGTGAATTCCTGTGGGAGCTTTCTTTTTCCCTTTCAAGTGAAACTCGACGGGCTGTGATCAGGTTGCATCCCCCACCTTGCTTGTTCCAAGGCCAAAGTAGATGGGGAGGAAATGTCTGGCTTTTACTTGACAAAATGTATGCTTAATGCTGATGTGTCCAAACTGGTGGTAAAATAACGTATAGGCAGTTAAAAATTCATTTTGCATGTCTGATTTGCGATTGTGTAATACAGTTTGTCTCTTACCTGCTGCTGATGTCTGTTTTACTTTGAATGATAGAAGCTTTGTCTGGCGAACAGCATAATATAAAGGGACTTTTTCTCATATTTGGATAAGTACCCCCTCACCCTAAACTATTTTATTACAGCAGTACAACACTGTATATGTTTCTTGGAACAAATTTCTTTATACTTGCTGTAGCTTTCAACTACAAGTACGTTGTTTCTTTCTGAATGTTTATCCAACTTGAGGAGTCAGGACTCCAATCTAATTCTTCCAGCTCTTCAAAAAAACAACTCAAAACTGTTTGAAAAGTATGTATCTTTTCCGGGGGGCAGGGCTAGTGGATAAAGGAGGCACTGTGACACGAATTTTGAATGTATATTATCAGGGTTTCTTCGTCTGTTGCATCTTAATAAAGCATAGCTTGTTTTTCTTCCCATTTTGAACAGTTAAGAACACTTTTCTGCTGAAGACTGCCCTTCAATTTATAATTTTATTGATGGCAAAGTTGACAATGACTTATTTTGAAAAGTAGTGAATAATTTTTCCTAATTGTTTCACTGTCTTCTAGTGTAATTTGGCAGTTGAAAATGAGAAAGAGATTGCACCGCTTGCCAATTTTATGTGGACCATTAGAGGACTGAAATGTTGGTAATATTATCTGTGAGAATGATTTGAACTAATAAGATTAAAAAGTGATAGCTGAGGTTCTGGCAAATGTTCACTTTTTTACTTCCTAAGGCCGCTGTCTACCAGTGCAGATCAGATTGCTTGAGTGGGTTTCTCTAGAGCTCGGTCTGATAGATGTGCTTGTCAGCTCTGTAAGTTTCATAATGCAGGGTAGTAGGACCCAACTGTTACTTCAGTGGGTTATTTGCTGTCTTCTAGTGGCAGAGGATGCCAATACCTGATCTGCTGCTCTTGCCTAGTACGATCACCAGTAGATATTTTTCGAAAGTGTTATTGTGTATACTGTATGAGCACAGGGGAATAACCACTCAATCCAAAATTGTTCTTGGAAAAGCAGATAGTGAGCACCAGGCTAATTTTCACCAGTAAACACAGCCTCTTTCCGTTGGCCCCTTTCATGGTCTCCTGCGGGAGGCAGAAGGAGCAGCAGGCTTTTCAGTTGGTGCAGCCTACTTTCAGGAGCCTGCTGCCTTTATCCATCACTTAACTGGATTTGTGCCAGGGAGATGGGAATGAAGAAGTCTCCCGGAAAGTGTCCCTGGGCTTTTCTTCCCTGAGGCCCCTTGGGAATGTGCTATTATCTGGATGAACTTCTTGGCAGGCTTCATATGATAACGTCAGCTGTAAAGTAAGCTCTCATGTTCTCAGGAAACTTCGAAAAGTTGTCAAGCAGTAGTGTTATTTTTCATTTCTTTTCTCAGAATGAAATTTGAGTGCTTTGCTTTTGTTCTTGCCCAGCAAGAAGATTTTTAAAAATCAGATTCCCGAAGCAGGAGGACAATCAAAAGCTGTTCTTAATTTCATATTAATTTGGACATTGGTGTTGTTGATAGTATTACTGTGATAGCTGTGCATTCTCGTCTGCTGGACAGCTAATCAGTACTATGTAATAGTTGGAAATGATTTTGGAACCATTTAGGGTGATGGATTGCAGAGAACACATCTGCAACTAAATTGTTTTCCATTGTTTTGAGGAGCATAAGTATCTCTCAGTTCAGAAGAAGAAATTTCTCAGTTTGACTAGTCCTGCTAGCGTGCTCCTGGTGTAGAACCTGGTCATCCATAATAGCTTACCGTTTAGTGTCAACTTTATACAGAGATTTTTGAGGGGTGCACCTTTTCTTTAGGTGGGATTGGCAAACAAGTGTTGATTAAGGCTACTGGTAAACTAATATTAAAGAATGCTTTAAGCTGCCCAGAGGTTTGAGGAGGTAAGCTATTATCATCCTCAAAGAGTCCAAACCTCTGGATGAATCCCAAGTACTTTTTGTTTTCTGAACTTTCTTTTTACCATATTTAGGAATATTTCAACAGGAAGGGATGCTAATCAGCGGTGACACAAGTCAGGGTGGATTTTCACAATCAAGTTTGGGAACCTTTGACAGTGTGTCCAAGTAAGGAACATAATATTGGAATTTAACAAAAGAAAAAACCTTCAAGACACTGCACTGTTGAGGTTATAATTAAGAGACTCTAACCCTCCATTTAAGGAGTTAGAATTAATGGTGTTCTTATTAGTTTGACAGGAAGTCTATTTCTGCCATATTTCACAACCTTAATCATAAAATTACTCCCAGAGAATTGTTCCTGAGAAATGCAGGTTTATCTGTAAGTTTGATGCAGGCAAAATAACGGTGAAATGTGCTTTAAGATCCAAAAGACTGTCTGCTAATCTGTCACGACAGGCTAATTAGTCACGTAGAGGTGGTTAGGCTAGGTTTGATGAAGAACTTACTGCTAAAGCAGTTCTGAAGTGTCATTTAAATGTTATCACAAGAATAAAATCTGTAACTCTGGACTTAATATAGTGCATACTTTATTCTAACTTGATGTCAAGCTTTGTAAACTTAATCTGTTGTAAGAGGAGAACTGGAAGAACTTTTTGCTCCCTGCTGTAAGCTTATTATTTCTGAAATTTTATAAGCTGCGATAAATACAGGTTCTGGTGTGAGTACTCGTAAAATCACACATGATACTAAGAGTAGGTGTTTAAAAAACACTGTGGGTTTTGCATGATTTTTCTCACTTATGCACAGTAAGAGATGAAGGCACTTCTTGCATTTGCTTTGGATGTTGGTCTAGTTCTAAATGTAGCTGGTGTAATGGTTTAAGCCACCACAGGAGTGGGAAGAAAGGAAGGATTCAGGTTTAGTATTTGCAGTAATAGGAAATTAAGCAGGTAGTTTAGTAATGTAGTAGAACTGTCAATCTGATGTGACCTGAAATGATTTTTCCCATTTGTTATTAACTGTAGCAGTTATTGATCGTTTTATGCTCACAACTCTTTAGATACTTAATAATATGCATGAGTTACATATGATTGTAGGCAAGTAGGGATGTTAAGGTACTACAGCGTATAGTTTGATGTATTAGAATGCAAGAAATGCTTTGACACCGTGATGGCCATGGTGCAATTTCTTGTAATGAAATACTCTGCTATTTAAACTCCTTATTCTTGAGATTTATCCTCTTGGTTAGTCAACATCTTCAAAACCATCCAATTACATGTCTCTCTGAGCTGGGCTTTTCTCCTTTTAGTCCACGTTTGCCAAAAGGAGGGAAAATTGTTGCAGAGGAGATTCTCGACCCCAGATAATTATGGAGACTGCAGACTGTGAGTTAACTTCTGGCTGTAAGGGAAGAATTCCAAGGATTGGTTCAGCTTGTCATGAGGCTGGCACTTTTTTGCCCAAGTTGGCCTACTGCTTTTCTTAGCATTGTTTTAGGGAGAAGGATATTAACTGTGAGCTAACAGGGAGGCTGAGTAGAAAATGTGTGGGAAAGGAGCCATAGCCACCCCCATTTTCAGTTATTTATAAATGTTTATGAAAAACAAGAACTTCTCACTAAAGATACCTTTGGTGTATATTCTCAGTGAAAAAGAGCAACACTGATAGGATAAAAATGAGTGGAGTACCCCTTCTGTATAATTGCCAACAAGAAAATCTTTTTTAGTATCTCTTTCTGAAAATGAAACACCAGACTTTTGAGTTCAGCTGGGCAATTTGAAGCCAACATAGTATGTTCCATAGGCAAAGGAGTTTTTGTAGAGTATACTTTCCTGGTAATTCTTTTTCTTTCCTCCCAGGGAAGAGCTGTCATTTTAAGTGCTTCCCCTCATTTCAACGGTGACAGTGTGCATTATAATATCAAAATTCAGAAGAATCAAAGTAGTTTTCTAACATGTAAAATCTGTTCCTCTAGCTAATAAAAATACAACTGTATATTTGATGGGAAAAGTTAATTCTCTGGCTGATCTTCCTTCTGAAATGCTGCTTCTACTGTGGCTTGGTTTGTGGGGCTCTGCAAATAGATCCTGGCACTATTTATTAGCGTAAGATGGCTGTGATACACCTTGTTTACAAAGTAATCATCATCGTTCTCATATATCTCTAAGGTGCTCACCTTCCTGCTCTGTTGTAATGTTCCTAGGTGAAAGGTAGTTTGAGTTCCATGGGTTTGTTAGGTTTTGCCATAAGACATATAAATGATTTTTGCCCCGCTTATCTTACTGTTGTTTTCAGCATTGTCTTACCAGATCTTGAATCCTTTTGTTTTCATTCTGCTCAGCTTACTGAGTTGTGCGATGTCTGTCTTGGCTAGGCTGCCTCATGCGTGGTGAGATCCTACATAGTCTTCTGAAGGAATGAGTTGAGGTGGTCTCATGTCAGCTCAGTCCCCACTGCCTGCTTTGCCTTGGATCAGCTAGCAGTGCTTTCACAGGATACCTTCTACAAGTGCTCCCATAAGGACGTTTTAGGAATACTGCAATTGGGGGTACAGTTAAACTGAAGGAGTTGGTTAATAGCTTTATGGAAGTTAACGGTTCAACAGGGAATTCTAGTTTCTTTCTATGTTGGCATTGTCTGTTCGAGGTTGTTTTCAATCTTCTCTGAATGGAATCTGGTTGGATGTATTCTGTGCAGTTCTGAGCATGCTAGTGAAGTGCAGAGAGGTTAATATTAAAGGTGGTTTTTGTAGAATGGGCCAACAAGTGCATTTGTTCATTTTATTTGACAGACAAAGAGAACAAAATTAATTGCTTTTAACTTCAGTGATGTGGAACCGTACGTAATCGGAATTTCTTGGCAACTGACTGCAAAAAGAAAGAAAAACTTTCAATCAGTTTCAGTCTTTCAGAAGTATTTAAACTATACTGAAGAGATGAAGTAGTTACATTTATGTTTTTACAATGCTTTGGAATTTTAGTATTTGCATTTATATAGAGAGGGGGAAAGTTATTTATTTAGCCTTGGGAAGAAAACAAGACTTTCAGTGGTAGAGGGGGAGGGAAGGCTGAGGGGAGTGTTGAATTTTTTTTTGTTAATTCTGTGGTGTTTACATTGACATAATGGATTTTTTGAGGATTTTTTAACATGTTAGAAACTGGTTGTAATTTTAGTCTGTGAGTGAAGACTTTCTTTAGCCATTCTTTTGAAGGCTTTCTGTAGCCATTCTTTTCTTTGTACCTTCAATTACTGAGAACTTTAGTATTTCATTTTGGAGATGTGCAAATGGGGAACTAGAATTATGTCCATGAAACCTTAGTTTGGTAGAATATTCTGACAGGTTTTACTCGTATTTGTTTTAACTGCTTCAAATCACATATATTTAGGTGTTGGGTTTGGGAGTGTTTTGGTCTGGTTTTATTATTTCTTGAAATTCTAGGTAGTTTTAACATCTTGAGGCTTTGTAGCAGAAAAATAGCTCAGTTCTAAGATTGGATTTTTTTAAAAATAAACTTCAGCTAAATCTAAAGCTTAGGAAGCTGACACTGGCCAAGACTTTCCTCTAAAAGTGTTGTTAGCAATGGGTAGTCTTTAAGTTTTCTGCCTTAAGCAATGCATCATGCATTTCTTCAAATACCGCAGTATCTGAACATTGATGAGAGTATTTAATCTTGCAAAGTTCTAATAAGGCAGTAAATGAAAGATGCAGAACTAAGACAGAGAAATCAAGTGACTAGCACATATTTGCATGGAAAATCTCTGGCAATATTTGTATTTCTTTTACCAGCATCTAAACAGTCAACCACTACGTTTAGCAGTGGCTTTTTTCAGGATGTACTACATTTCTTCTGTCTGATAGTACTTTGTAAATCTGATGATAAATTTCTTTTAGGACAATTATGAATTATTCGGAAATTATTTTTTCTTCAGAGAAAAGTTTGCTTCTTCTGTCCTACAATGATCAACAGTAATGTATGTAATAGGGCATGTCAAATAGAATCACAGTGCAAATATTTTTGCTTTGGGTATAATTTCTAAATAGTGCACAAAACCGGAGGAGAAAACAAAATTTCATTGATGCTCCAAGCCTTCACGTTTGTATAAATTGGAGGAAAATGGGGCCTCGACAAGATTAATGAACTTTACAACACAAGGAAAGGCTGGTTGTAGGTACCCCAAAAAAGCCCATGCAAGAGCCCACGTACTTTCGCCACAATCAAAGTATAAGTAATGTAACTCATGTAGTTACATCTTTCTGGCCTGGCTTCTGATCAATAGGTGTAACACTGTCTCCTGAGTTTTTGGAACAGTATTTCAGTGAGACTAGGAACAATTTATACTGAGGAATGGTGTTTTCTTTAGAAGGCAGATGATGTTCAGGTTTGTATAAATTTTATTCAGAGGTTTAGTTGGAAAAAAAAAAAAAGAAGACAGGATATATGTTTGGAAGTATGATTTCATCACCTAGATATTTTATTTGAAGTATATTATGTTCTAGAACTTGTTGAGAAATTTTGAAGATACAGACGCAACTGAGATTTCTATCAGAGGAGGTGCATTTTGCTTCAAAACACTTTCTTAATTATTTGTTTTATACGTGATTTATGAGTACGTTTATGCAGTTGAAGCACCATTTCTGACTCAGGAGTTACAAAGCTGCAAATTGTTGGTCACTGAAAGGTGTGTTGTAGGGAAGCACAACTAATGCTTACCTTATTCTTTTTTATGTTTTCCTAGGCATCTGCTTCTTCAGGTGTAATATGTTAGAGGGTGAATGTTGGGCAAGGTGGAATTGGTCTGGCTTGGTATGATTAGTGTTCTGTGTACAGGAGGAGTATAAAGGGGGAAGCCTGGTGATCCCATGCTCTGTGCCTTGCAAAGTGGCTGAAAAATGTAATGTTTTTGCTTTGTGTGTCTTGCTTTTGTTTTAGGAATTAAATAAATCGTTGAAGTTACTTAGAAAGGTATTCGTCTGTTTTGCAGAGTCATTATTGTTGTTGTCCAAAGAAGCCACAGTTCTAAGTATTTTCCTCTGACATGACGGTGCTTACCACTGTGTGTGTCTGTCTTCATGGAATTAATTATAAGAAAATAATTTTAAATAATTCCTAGAAAAAGAAAGGTGAAAGTTGAAGACTTGTAATAAAAAAAAAAAGGGGGGGGGGAAGGAGTCGTAAAATTTAAAACCTACAATCTGAGTAAGATTTTGCCAGTCTTGCACTGGTTAAAGTTAGTACATTAATTTGTATGCCTTGCTTGTGCTAGGAAAGCAATGCCTCAAATTTGAGTGATACAGCTTTATGGGAGAGACCCGTTTTAGAAAACTAGAGACAAAGTTCCATCGTGTATACCTCTGTGTCAGGTAGTCCTGTTTTCCTTTGTGTTTGATATAGCATTAATAATTTTTAAAGAACACTGATTACACGAAGGAGCCAGGGCTGTCTTTAAAAGTTGTTTTAGTAAAGTCTGAAAAGTTATCTGATCCTGGCTTGGTATTCGCTAAGTTGAATAAGATTTTGTAGCAGTGATGAGGTGGAGGGATAGGGTCTGAAGTAAACATTAACATTGCTATGGCAGAATTATTTTTGGTCAGAGATGGAAGATGAAGAACATTTCTAGTTTAAGTTATCTTCTGTCTCCTGTGCTAACCTACCCTAAGACTTTAAATATGAATGTCTCTTTTTCCCTCCCTATCAGAGTCCATTTTGGTACTAAGATAGAGTCTGACAGTGACATGTCAGCTGTACCTGAAGGCTGGTAGGGTGCCAGCTGTTAGTCAGGGTAAGCAAATAGTGAACGTAGACAAAGTTTTTTTTGGCTGTGAATGTGTGCCTCATGTTAGAAGAGAGAGCATTCATAGATTTTAAGTGATAATAGTGTAAGTAATTTAACTTAAGTAGCTTTAAGTCATAATTTTGTCTACAAAACACTGATGCAACATAGGAATTTTGTCAAATTGTCTTTGTTGCTCTTCTTCCCAGAGTGGTGAAAGGTGATAGTCACTTGCTAATGCTCTGACAGAGATAGTGGCCTTTTTTGTGGGCACTCAGTGTCAGATAGTGTACTGCTAACATTCACAGTATGCCGTTAACTTTTAACTGCCCTTGTTTGAGACAGAATTTAATTAAAACTTGGGAGGCATTTTTTTTTTTTTCTCATGTCTTACACTTAATTGTATTATCCAAGGGAATTAATGGTGCTTGTTACTACAGAAGACAGAAAGTACATAATGAAACTGGTTTTCGGACTGAAATTTTGTAAGAAACTATCTGGTGTTTGTTGGTGGAGGAAATATCCTGACTGACAAGGGGGAAGGTGTTGCAAGCAAATGGCATTTTTTATACAGGACTAAGTTCAACTTCCAAGAAGGAATGTAGCCATGATAGAAAACTTGTAATTGTATTTGTAGATAAATTTACAAAATATTCTTGTTGAGAATTAAAATGAAGGTTGTAATTGGTGTGGTTGATATGGATCAGGGATTTCATCAATCACCATCTTATTTTTAGTTTTAGCCAAACTATTTAACTTAGCATCAAAGACAGTTTGTTGTTATTTTTAAACCTTAAGCATGCATTGTTCTACTCTTTGGTTTGTAAAAACATAATTGATTGCCATGCCATTTCTCTCTGATGACATTGTAAGGAAAGAAGGATCTATTGTTGCCAAAAGTACAGACAACTGTCTGTTATGTGGAAAAATGGAAAAGGTCAAAGTTTCAGTTCCATTGGATTTCTCAGCTCTAACTGCTGAAGGATGTGCTAACTGAAATACGACATTAGGCATGAGTGAACGGTGTGGGTTTGCCAGGCTGTGTGTGGGCTCTGAGCCTGGTGGGAACTTACGGCTCTGGAGAGCATCAAGCAGGCACACTTTGACTGGAGCTGGTCCAGCTGAAACAGTGTAGTCCTGGAACTAAACTGCCTCCATGTGGTCTGCTTTGCCTGTCTCTGGACTGTGCTTGTCAGCTATTTTTGGTTTTGGGAATGTGGTGTAAGCACACCTTCAGCTCAGGTACAACTCCACTTAGGCTCTGTGTTTCCAAAAAGCAGTTTTGATGCCTCAGACTTGAGGCTGGCTTTGGAAGCAGTGCAGCTGCTGTGCTCACGGACTACGATTACAGAAGACTGTCTGGGCCTGTGATGGCTCTGTGCAAGGCATTCAGTTCAGGTGTCTCGCTGTGTGTGGCACAGGTATTCTACATAGAGATGACTGAGAGCCGGTTATATTAAAATGATAAATAACAAGCAGGAAAAATATATTTCATGGTTCTGCTATGGGTTTTTCCTTGCCGTTCCCCCCACCTGCCATCTCATTTCCTTGTACTTACAAGGTATCCCCAACTAAAGAACTGTAATTCTGGAGTAATGAAACAATGTTAATTGGTATTAGCAGGGTACAGTCTCATTGCTCTGTTCTCATGTTTTGGCATTTTTAGTGGGTATGCTGAGTGGATTCTGCCATTATGGTGTTCCTCTCAATTTTTGCTTCACTGTTGACGTGTTTCCTTCATGAAGAAGATTTTTAAATCAAGACTTTTTCTGATTGTTAGCTATACAAGCCGTAAGCATGATTTGGAACAATAGTAGACTAAAAGAAAAATTAAGTGTTTGGATTGATCAGCTGGTGTACCTTAGTGCTAGATGTTAGCAGGTGTCTACCCGGAATTTTTCATATTTTTGTTGATTATGACCGTTTTTTTGTAATCAAATATGTTTTCTGATTCAGTTTAGAGAGAAGAGACAGTTCTCATAGAGAACATATAGAATTGTAACTAACTTCCGTTTAGGATTTCCCTCTGTTGCTTTGCTGTTTTCCTTGCATCAGGCAGTACAAGTGATGTGTTGTTATTCTAGCGGTATATAGCAGTGTTTAATTTTTCCTCAGAAATACTTTGAGAGCACATACGCATAGAGCTTTGCTTTTCTGCATTTTTGTTCTGAATAAGAAAGTAATTAACTGTAACCTGACTTCAATTTGTAGGACAGAGGAACTCATTTATAGGGACAAGACATCAACTTTGGGATGAATAATGCCTAGTAACTTTTGGAGATTAGATGTTTTGCTTTGTCTTTCTGTTCTCTGAAGTCTTGCAAGTGCTAATATGGATAATGAATCCTTCCTGGCAGATAAGTTTTTGTGGGAAATCTTTGCTTCCTTTCATAAAACTGAGTAGTCTGAGACATTCCCTGAGGGGTGGTACTCATTGCTGAGGCATATTTTATGTTTTGTAGATTAACAGGTGAATATTAGATGACGTGGGGATAGGAAACAAAGTTTGTGTACTGTTCTGTGCCCATTTTCCTGTTTAGTGAATAATGCAAACTGCTTGTGCATTCCCTTATGCTCTCCAGCCCTGATCTGATCTATCAGTGTTTAGATAATCTTCCATTCAGCTGCAGTGTAAGGCTCAGTTTCCTGTAACACACTTATTTATTATTAGTCTCTGTGTACCTGAGCTTTTCTGGGGGAGAAACCGGGAAGGAATCTCTATGTTTTTTTCTTTCAACTGGAATCTATTTCTTCTCCACCTACTGTCTCTATTTCTTCACTCTTCAGCAGGGACTCTTCTTGTTCTATTCAAAAGATTTGGAAGGAAGAGTCCCAATGGCTTCTATCAGATTAGCTTTGGTTTAGCAGTCTTCATAGCTGAAAAGACACAGTGGAATATATCATCCAAAGCAGAGATGAGAATGGGGAGATAAAAGTTGAGTGATTATTAATAAATTGTTGAATCTTCCTTGTTGAATTGTAATACATAAAAAGAAACTGCAAGACACAGCATTTTAGTGTCTGAGGAAGTGGTAAATGCGGTTGTATCTGACTCTTCAAGCAGTGAATTAATGCTTTGGGTATTCATATCCTATTAAACTTTATTGTTCTAAATGAGAAATAAAATAATCTGTTGGTAGCTATACTACTTCTGTCATATTCTGGGTGTATCTTTATTATGTGGGAAAACAACTCCCAAATATATATTTGCTTACGAATTTAACTTCATGGCCACAAGTGAACGTTTGAAAATTACAAAGTATTAGGTATAAAAGTTTTAATATACGAATTTTTTAAATATAGGGATTTGTCATGCATTTAGCAATATACAGAGAGGTAGTATTACAACATATGTGTTGATAATTTTGTTAAATTATTTTATTTTTTTTTAAAATACGTATTTTGATTTACTTATGCTTTATTCATCAGAGAAAGCAACCAGTGAGATGAACACTGCAGAGGACTGGGGCCTCATCTTAGACATCTGTGATAAAGTTGGACAGTCACGCACAGGGTAAGTGAATTTAGAAATTTCCTCCCCAAACTTTTTTAATTTTGTTATTTCAGTCTCATATTCAGATGAGAGGAATGGAATTTTTGTTATCTTGTATAGAATTTTGCAACAGCTCAATTTAACTTGAATTTATAATCAGTAGAAGTAAAATGTATGGATTTTCCGCTTAAATATTTTGCAATTCTTCCTTTGGAGATATTTGCTGATCTGTTAAAATTAGGACTTGTATACAGCTGCTTTTCCTCAGGGTAATTAAAGAAATAAACTGATATGTTTTAGCAGTGGCACTGTAAACCCGGGAGACTTCATTAGGGATTTTTCTTACACAATCATAATTTAGGTTGGAAGTGACCTCCAGAGGTCATGTAGTCCAACCCGCCAGTTTGAAACAGGTCTAATTAGATCAGGTTGCTCAGGACTGTGTCGAGTCGTCGAGTCTTGAATGCCTCCAAGGTCAGAGTTTCCACAACCTCTATGGGCAACATGTCTCGGTATTTAACTACCCTCACAGTAAGTAAATAAATAAATAACCAATCCTGCAATCTGATTACAATTTCCCCTGTTCCAACTTGCCTGTTGCATCTTGTCTTATGACTATGCAGCTCTAAGAAAGAGTCTGGATGCATCTTCTGTGTATTTTGTCATTAATTAGTTGTAGAAAGCAGTAAGGTTCCCTTTAATCCACTCTTCTCAAAACTGGAAGCAGCTCTCCATCTCTCCTTGTACGTGGTTCTCCTCTGACCATTCTGGCAGCCCTCCATTGGACTTACTGCATCAATATCCTTCTGGTACTGGGGAGCTCTAAACTGGACAAAGTACTCCAGATGGAATCTTACAAGTGCATAACGGAGGGGAAGGATCACTTCCCTGGCCCTGTTGACTGTGCTGACCACTTATTTGACCCAGGATGTTGTTGGTTGTCTTCGCTGCACTGCTGACACTTGTCACCCAATAGGACCTGCAGATCCTTTCCGGGGGAGCTGCTTTTTAGGTGGTCAGCTACTGGCCTTTGGCGCAGACCATCTGAAGTGCAACACCTTGCCCTTGCTGTTGTTGAACTTGATGAAGTTCCAATCTGCCCATTTCTCCAGCCTGTCCAGATCCCTCTGAATAGTAGCCCTGCCCTCCAATATAGTGATTTCTCTCCCCAGTTTGCTATTGTCAGTAAAGTTGCTGAGACTGCACTGCCTCCCATCATTCAGGTTATTAGCAAAGACATTTATCAGCGTTGGTCCCAGCAGAGATCCCTGAGGGACCTCACTAGTTACTGCCCACTGGCTGGAATTTTCACCACTGGTGACAACTCTTTGTGCTTAGGAGGCCAGCCAGTTTTCCACCCAACTTGTCATCCTTCTATCCAGCCCATATTTCACCAGGTGGGTGATAAGGAGTCTATATGAGTTTCAACGGTATGCTGAAACTTTGCTAAAACCAAGGTATGAAGCATCTGCTGCCTTTCCCTTGCCCTGACCACCAGACCCTGTCACAGAAAGCAAGGAGGTTCTGTGTTTCTTCCCCTTGTTTTGAGAAGCTATTCTCTGACATCAGGGCTTTGATAAATGTACATTTTGAAAATGTGACATTAAATTAAACTCATCTTAATACGGGCCACTAACGCTTCCATTAGGGATTCTTTACTGAATAGAATTTATGCATACACTTGTTTTTTGGACATGAAAAGTTAAAGTATAATTTGAGTTGGCAAATAAAAATACAGTTTAAAGACATTATTTCAGTGCATCTATAGTGTTTTTATTCAGTGTAGTATTACACTTTGGAAATGTTTTAAATACATCTTCTCCAAGCATTCCCTCTAACAATTCAGGTAAGGAATAGCCTCATAAAGAGCGTTTTGCCCTTGCTGCTATTTAGTGAAAGTCTTCTCTGACAATGCCTTGTAAAACTGTGGGAAACAGTATGAGATGCCAGACAGCTGATTCCCACCTGGGACTTTTGTTCCAAAGGACAGGTTTGCAAATAAGCTTATTCTTTGGGATTAGAGATGGTCTCTAGAGGAGTACTTATAAATAGCATGGCATATTGAGACTTCTGTGCTGTTGTGTATAACTGTAGTTAAGATAACAGCTGGCAAGTTGTTAATAATGTTTCATATTAGTTTGTGTATGTAAAACTGCATTTCTGCTCCTTGTGCATTTTGATGCTGAGTCTGTAACAATAACTGTATTATTGAAGGCTTCAGTATTCTATTTAATCACGGGAAGCATTTCCACAGGCAAGATTGAGTCTCACAGCAACTTAGCCTGAACAGTGCTCAAATGTATGTAGCTGCAAGAGACAGCTGCTTCTTGGGAGTACAGACAAAGCTAGAGACCTTCTGGTAAATTTCTCTGGGACAGCTGGAATTTCTGTTATGATTTGTGCTTTTGTTTGTTTGATTTTGAGGTTTTTGTGTTTGCTTTTTTTCCCTTTTTAATAAAACAGTGGTTTGATCCTGGCTGTGACTTTAACTTTTGTAATATTTACCCTGCTTGCAATAGGCTGTTAGCTGGCTGGTTGCTTAAATTCAGATTCTGTTAAAACTTGCTGATAGTGGGTTTTCTTTGTTTTGATGGATTATGTCATGCCATAGGAAGGTAAAGCAAGACAAAGTTCTCCTGTTAAGAAGTTTAAATGAGATGTGCTCTGCTGTTTGAAATTCTCCTGCAGTTTAAGTTCCTGTGGCAAGGATGCTAGTCGTCTTAACTGGGATCTGCTTTAATCTTTTAACCAATTCTGGTCCAATACAAGCTGTCTGATACTCTTCTTGGCAGAAGTTCAGATTACAAAATCTCTGTTTTATGGGTTTTCTTTGTACTAGTCTGTATGCTCCATTGTATGCCTGCAGCATTTTAGATGTAGATCATCTTACACATGAGGCCACAGTAGACTAGAAGGATTGTTCCTCATTAAGTGGCACTTTTTGTCCCACAGTGTTACGTGGCACATTGTCTCATTTAGGTCTGCCAACAACTTGTTTGCATCCAGAGTAATTGTTGGAAACCTGTTATGCTACAAAGGTGCTACATTTTCTCTTAAGATAAATTAGTTACAGTTCAGTAACGGAATTGCTACTGTTAATTTTTACGTTGCAATACCTTTATGCCAGAGAATTGCCAATAGCTAAAAAATGTATCTTTCTTGCCTTAATTCAACCAACTAAACCAGGTTTTAGCAAATTAGAATTCTACTGAATCTATCTATTTTCTCTTTTTTTGTGTGTGAATTTCAAAATCTAATTGATTAAAGTTGATGCCAGAATTTTCATAGAAAACACTGGAAAGACAGATTCAGCAATATTTTAAATAATATGCATTTTTTTACACTAGCATGTATAAAGTATTGCCATATGTAGTGTGGAATTAACTTGATAATTTCTGTTTCACATACCAGGTTCTTAAGATCTAAAATTTGTCTAGCTATGAGGCAATCAATGCATTTTTTTAATCTGAATTTGTTTTATGAACTCATACAGCTTAGCAGTTGCATATTACATTGTTTGCATCCCATTTTGGGGGAAAATTGGTAGTTTAGTGAGCAAGTTGTCTTTTCAACATGGAAACATGATTAAAAAAAAGGTTGTACCATTAGAGGCAATCTTTTTTTTTTCTTCTGTTTCTATACAGCATTATTGAAAATCTGGTTTATTTTAAAAACTCATATTTTACCAGCATTTTAAAATATCTGATTACAGGAAAGGTATAGATTTTTGTGTAGTGTTGTTTTTCTGCAATGGAAATGCTTACACAGCTGAATCTATAGTTGAGCAGCTCTGAGTAAAATAACATTATAAAATTTGAATGATTCATTTAGCAGAATAAAAGGGAAAATTAAAGGCCACATATGGTATATTTTAGCATGAAGCACTCGTCCTTCCTCAGTCAGTTCAGTGCCAGCCAGTTCCTGAGTTTAATTCTGTTTGCATTTGGCTTTGAGGTGGTTGTACCTTTTGTATTTACTTAATGAGACATACTAGTCTTTATGTTTGAAACGACCACAACTTCAGTTTTTCTCCAGAAAAGTTACGTAATAAAATTGATGGCTGAAAAAAATGAAGTCAGTGACTGGGAGAATGCACCAATGGTTGAGAAAATATAAATATTCATTGCAGGACTCTCTGTTGGGTGTGGGTATTGAAAAATTGTCATTGAGAAATGGTTTGTCTGTATTGCTGCTTGCCTAACTTTGTCCTGATTCCTTATGGATTAATCACTGCCTCAGTGAGTCAGTATTCTGGTTAGCTGATTCTTCTTTGGTTGCTTTTGTGCCTGTTCATACAAGAGAGAGCAGTAAAATTGCTTACTTGACAGTCTTCCAAACTAACTTCTGTTTTTTTTTTTCCCCCTCAAGTTGCCCAATCTCAGTTGGGTTTTACATAGTCATTGCAGTGTATGTCTAACAGGCTGACCAGGAAGCTCTTTGATTAGCATGTTTCTAAAGGAGCAAGGAGGAAAATTGGGTCACACGCAGAATCACAGAATGGTCAGGGTTGGAAGGGACCTCTGGAGATCATCTAGTCCAACACCCCTGACAGAGCAGGGTCACCTACAGCGAGTTGCAAAGGATGGTGTCCAGGCGGGTTTTGAATGTCTCCAGAGTGGGAGACTCCACCACCTCTCTGGGCAGCCTGTGCCAGTGCTCTGCCACCCTCAAAGGAAAGAAGTTCCTCCTCATGTTAAGATGGAACTTCCTATGTTCAAGTTTGTGCCCGTTACCTCTTGTCCTATCACTGGGCACCACTGAAAAAAGACTGCTCCCATCCCCCTGGCACCCTCCCTGTAAGTATTGATAAGCATTAATAAGATCCCCCCTCAGTCTGTAGTCTTGAGCCCCACAGACAGTTATCTTAGACTGTGAATGAACAATAAATTCCTGAAAATATATGAAACGTTTTGTGCAGACTAGTATTTTGGATTCCAATTGCTGTTAATATTGTCGTTGTTAAATAAAATATAATCAAATAAATTACTTTTTCCTCTCTAAAACTGAAATTTATTATGAATGTTTTCTGGATATATTAGTCTATAATACCATAGCTTCTATGGTATCTTGCCCTATTTTCACCCCAGTGATTTGTTATTCCCACTCACTATGCTGCCTCTGAAACTTTGATTCACAGAGTCATTGGAGCAGAAGTGTGGCCCAATGCTTCTATAGCATGGTCTTGAGAGATGCTTTATAAATAGTTAGAATTCTGTTTTTGTGGCATGTGTGCCTTCCCTCTGATTTCTGCATAGTGCTTCTCATAATTTACAAGTTATTTTTACTTCAAATCAATTCATCATAAAATTAAGGAATACAGTTCTATCTAGAATAGCGATTAGTCTGTGTGACTAAACATTGGTAAGCCTTTTTTTTTTTTTGTGTAGATGTAATCAAAAGATGTTTTTTTAAAACATTAGAGCATGTTAAAACATTAACACTCAAATATTGATGTTTTCAGTTAAATGCATGAGCAAATAGATTTATTATTTTTAAGGTGTTTTTATGAATTACTGAGGGGTTTCTTGTTATGTTTTCTACCTTTTCAAAATTGTACTTGATGCATGCGGAAGATTGTTTGGCTTTGAGGCTTTCTTGTTACTTTATCAGTTTTTAATGGATCCCTTAATAGAAAAATCTTAGGCTAGCAGTCCTGTTCCTGAACTGCTAAGCTCTTGATCCTTCACCCTACCTTTATAAATCCTGGTTTAACAATTAATGGCCATGCACTTTTTTGTGCTTGCTTTTATATCACATTGGTATCACATTGGCTCTTATATCACATGGTTAAAAAAAGGAGTTATTTCTGAAAATTTTAGCATCTATTCCTTGTCAATTAAAGTGAACTTAGGAGAAGTCTTGGATAATCAATAGATAAAAGGCAGTGCTTGCCTTATAGCCTTCATTTGTAATAATTAGTTATATGAAGGTGTACACTGCGTGATATGTAGTATTGCTGTGTGACAGCATTTTCTATAATTAGTACTAGTAAATATGAGATGGACATTTCTGTAAAATGTAGACACTGCCAAATATAGTATAGCCAAGCAGTGGTATAACATACCTAAGTTTCATGTTAGTTCTTGGATATCAATTCAATAGAAAAATAATTAAATAATTTTGCTTAAAAAAAAAATATACTATAAATACTCCAGAAATGCATAAAATCTCTTAGTTTAAATTTATTCTCTCTTTTCCTCTT
>NW_009648894.1:745546-783543 GCF_000708025.1 Charadrius vociferus
CAACAGGTAATGCTTGTACACCCATGATAATTCCTACCCCAGCCTCGCTCAGCCTTTCACCACCTTTAAAGACAGAACAAAGTAACAGAAATTCACACAGATTTTAAAATGGTATACTGTGTCTGAAACTCCCATTCAAATTCTTCCTTAAATTTCCTTTTCATATTATTTCTATCTACCACAACATAGGTAAGAGTTGAATTCTGCATTTAATTGTAGAATGTCTAACAAATTTTTTAGCACTTGTGTGTTCATTGCCTATCTTCTTTATAAATGTTATTCTGTAGATTAAAAGTGACTCTGAGGAACGTAGTGGTGGTAATTTAAAAAAAGGTAGCAAAAGGGTGTTGCTAACCAATACGGAAGCAAATGTTCTTACGTATGTATGTGAAATACAGAGGATAGGTGCACGGACTACAGAGAGTTACAGTTCTCTAATTGAAAGGGATTTTATGCATTTCTGGAGTATTTACAGTAATTCTAACTACGAAAGGTAACATATTTTACTGAGAGGTTTTGATGACTAAGCAAGCTAGCAATCCTACAGATAGAAATGGCTGCAACAGTTAATGGTGTTAATTTTTTTTTTTTTAATGTTGCACTTACAAGCTCCTAAATAATTTACTGACGAGGTTTGGGAGATCTTGCTGTCTGTTAGCGTTGTCATGCTGTCCTGCGTGCAAGAGGAAATGTTTATTCCATTACATTCTTTTAAACATCTGGTGTTTTTTAGGCCTAAGGACTGTCTCCGTTCTATTATGAAGAGAGTGAACCATAAAGATCCTCATGTTGCTATGCAAGCATTAACAGTAGGTTCTTTTTAATATAGTGCGTTTCCTTCCTGAGAAGTTATATTGCAAAAAGTCTTCCCTGAGTTCTGATCTTTCTTTCTTTAGCTTCTAGGAGCATGTGTGTCAAACTGTGGTAAAATCTTTCATTTAGAAGTCTGTTCAAGAGATTTCGCCAGTGAAGTAAGCAATGTGTTGAATAAGGTAATGTATTTAGTTGATTTATGCAATTCATATAAAAGTGCAATCAGACACTGAACTGGGGTAATCTGAAAGTGCAACGGAATCTACCTTTGGAAGACTGGAAATCTGGTGGTGGGGGAAGGGATACAAGATTACTGGGAAGACTGTGGCTGTGAGAAAGAACTTCCTGAATACCGCTTCACACTGCAGTTACTTCTGTAGTCTGTCTGGTGGAGGTGGGGTGTGGTGTGTTAATTTATAACTATACAAATTCATTTTTACGTTAAATAACAGCAGTGAAACACTAAATACAGATGTGGTGAAATGGAGAAAATACAAGGCTTTTATATAACCTTATTTTACTTATTTTGGGCCTAGTACATATTGTAATAGTACAAACACAATGCTGGTATAGTATTCTCCCTTTCTAATAAAGATATCCCTTAGTGATACATTCAGTATCCCATAGTGACTTCAGAATAAAATGTCTATATAGTTTATATTGACAGCAACATGAAATGATTTGAAATTAAGAAATTAAGAACAGATTCCTACATTGTTTAACTAGTTTATACTGTTCTTGCAGGGTCACCCAAAAGTTTGTGAAAAGCTGAAAGCCCTTATGGTGGAATGGACTGATGAATTCAAGAATGACCCACAGCTTAGTTTAATATCTGCTATGATAAAAAATCTTAAGGAGCAAGGAGTTACTTTCCCAGCTATTGGTTCACAGGTATATTAAATTTTGTGGTTGTTCTAAAAGGGTATCACAAATTCCTTTTACCCTCACTTCTGTATTTTACAGTTTGTAGTCTTGAATTCTATAATGTGTTTGGCAAACAAAATGAAGTCTCTCTTGTCTTAAAACATTCCTTTGAAGGGTGAAATGCTCTGATTTACTTTAGATTTTTATGTTGCAGATGAATACAAATCAAAATTGTGAACTTAATGCATTGTCAGTTTTTGCTGAATTAATTTTTACATCTTTCACTTTTGGCTAGGCTGCTGAACAGGCAAAAGCAAGTCCAGCTTTAGTTGCCAAAGATCCTGGTACAGTAGCCAACAAAAAGGAAGAGGAGGATTTAGCTAAAGGTGAGTCCATTTACTTGCTGACCTGATGAATATATTGGCAAATATCAAATAAAGCAGGCAAAAAATGTTTTGCTTCCTTCCTCTATGTGAATAGTATATTTATGGATTGTAGTTATGATTTCTGTTCCTTTCTTTTTGTAGCCTTCCTGGAGAGTTAGAGATTAAAACTATTATATGGGTAAAAAATATGAAAAATTACTGATTTTTCACTTTTTTTTTCCCCTTGCCAAACTGAAACAACACAGCAAAAAATCTGCAAAATCTCATGTTAAGGATATGCTCTACTATGGAACTGTTTGATACAAGTTCTACACTTGGATTTTCCCTCTTCCTGGAGAAAGTGAAGCACATTCATTTGCAATTTAAACATTTGATGGAAGGAGAAAATAAGGATTATAGTATAAGTTGCATGCCAAGTATTTTGAGTATACTACTTTAAACTTTTTGAATAATGTTTCTGTAGTATACTTTAAGGCTTTGATTGCTGTAAGCATAAGTGGCTGTTAAATGTCTCACTGCAGTCCCAATAAACAAAACTAGGATGGTTTCTTTTGATTTACTGTTGTACTAAGGTATATTTAAAGGTCATTTAATGATCCTATACCAGAAGCATGTGAAGAGTTATTCTTAGAGTGGTTTGATCTTTGTGGTCTAGATACTGGTTTTTGAGGTCAAACTTCAGCAATGAAAAGACATCAAATGTTAGCCGTTGTATGTGGCATGGCTTTGGGCTTAAAGTTGGAACACTCTATGAGTGAAGTTCTTGCAGTAGTAGTTGGTGGATGCTTGCAGTTTCTCGTATTTGATAGAATTTTTTTTTTTTTAGCTATTATCTAATGTAACATTGATTTATTTAAATTGTCATTAGCCCATCTTAATACGTTACTAATTGTTTCTTCAACAGTTGATCCGCCAAAGGATCAACTCAAAGAATTTCAAGGTATTTGTGTCTCCAAGGTTCAGATTCTGCATGGGTTTTCTAATGTTTGTTCTTTTGTTTTTTGTTTTTTGTGCCCTGCTCTGTCTTTTTCTAAAGATGATAATTTTTTTCACAGCCTCGTGAAAGGAAGAGTTTAATATGAGTGAAACCTTCCTGCTCAGTCAAGTTTAATTGAAAATGACCAAGAAGTGTAAAATTATTCTGGGAATGATAGGGAGAGAACAGGAATAGACAGAATTCTGCTTGTCTAAGCAAAAATCTTTTTCTTAATTATGAATTAAGGAGGCACTGATTTACTGTGAGGGTGACTGAGCACTGGCACAGGTTACTCAGAGAGGTTGTGGAGTTTCCATCCTTGGAGATATTCAAAAGCTGTCTGCACGTAGTCCTGGGCAGCCAGCTCTAGGTGGCCCTGCTTGAGCAGGAGATTGGACAAGATGACCTTCAGAGGTGTCTTCCAACCGCAACCAATCTGTGTGATTCTCTGATTTTGTGAATTCAGGCGAAAGACTCTTAATCTAACAGAGAAACAATGTGTACCTGGATAGCTGTATCTTTTCAATGTTTCAAGTGATCTGAAAAAGTCGAACATCATGTATAAACTAGTAAGAATAGAAATACTTTACATCAGCTCAAGATAATAACGATAATGTAATAATAAAAAATGGATCTCTTCACTGAGTTACCCTGTTTGCACTTAAGTGCTATTTATTCATCCACCCGTGCCGAAAGCCTCAGTAAATCTATAGGCAGGATTGTGCTCTGTAGTCATAAAACATCTTTTTGGTTTTTACCATTATTTCTAAATGAAAGGCAGACATGTATTATGATGCAACAGGAATGGAATTATACTAAAAGTTTTCACAGAGTTAAATTTTCATATCATTCAACTCATTTTCATAGAGAATTTTCATGTGACTAACTCTTCTTTTGTAGCTATTGAACTATCACTAAAAGAGCAAAGGCAACAGCAAACAACACTTTCCGGTTTGTATCCGAGCACCTCAAGCCTTTTAACAAATCACAAACATGAGGGCCGAAAAGTTCGTGCGATCTATGATTTTGAGGCTGCTGAAGACAACGAATTAACTTTTAAAGCTGGAGAACTTATAACTATCCTTGATGACAGGTAATGTATGTAGAATGCCTACTAGAAGTATATTAGACTGTAAAAATCAATTGAGAATAATTGTGTCTTCTATGTAGAAGCATACATTGGAATACAATTGCAATAAAATATATTCACATATTAAATACTTAATTTAGTTATTTCCTAGTTTTTTTTACATACAAATGTAATTGCATAAAGATTCTTGTATAAAGATTTCTGTAGATATACAAATTCTATTTATGTACAAGTAGTATAAATGCCTTGTACAGTGCAGTTCTTAGGAAAATTCCGTTTGAGTATGGGTTTTTAAATTATTTTTTTCTCTTTAGTGATCCAAATTGGTGGAAAGGTGAAACTCATCAGGGTATAGGATTGTTTCCATCTAATTTTGTAACAGCTGATCTTTCTGCTGAGCCAGAAATGAGTAAGTAACAGTATATTATGTATATATGTTAAGTCTTGCCGTGGCCCAAGGGATATTTCTGTAGTGATGTACTTTCCCTATTTCCTTTCCCTCATGACAGAGTTCAGTTGCAAATTAACGTGATAGTCAAAGTAAAACTGAGGAGCCCTTGCTGTGCTCTCACAAACAGTCGTATCTTTACATGTCAGACCAAGGTTGCCCAAGCTGGCATGTGCTGAAAAATAAGATGCTGTCTACTGCTCACTTTGTCAGTAGCTTCCTTGAGACTCATTTACCAACTCCACTGACACCTAGATAAATGTAGGCAACAGCAGTTTTTTTCCAAATTGCATTTTTGCCTGGTTGCAATGGTACATTTCTGATCAAGGAAAAACTGAAGGCCCTAGGCCAAATGGGAGTCAGAGACAGATTACCACTGTTCAGACTATTCAGGAAATCTACATACTGTAAGTACGTATGCGTGCACAATGGAAGGCATTTTTTTTCTGCCTACTGGTTATCTTCTTGTATCTATTTATATCAGTCTAACCAACTCTAAATATTTATTAAAAATACTAAATATTTGATGAGGTTTTAAGATGCTAGAACTGATTTCTGAGTTTGCAAGATGAATCTCGCGTGATCTCAATATGAGTGTGCCAAACAAATGAGCTGGTCAGCAGAATTGCATGCTATAGGAGTCATCTGTTTTTATGCTCTATGTCTAACTGATAAGAGTGGTATGATAAGAGTAGTATTTGGCAGCTTTTTTTGTTGTGGCCTCCACGACAGAGGAGTGAGATGCTTTTGCAGGTGTTATTTGATGGAGAAGAAATAGCAAAATTTGAGAACTTTTGATTACATACTTTGCTCTGGAGAAAAGAAGGCTCCAGTTTGTCATAAATGATTTTACCAATTTTCTCGTAAACCTGACTCATTAGCCCTATTTCTTCCAGTCACTCTCTCAGTCTGTTTTCCTGATGATTTATTAGTAAGTATGTTACACGCAGGGAGACTCCGATAAAGACATTTACTTGCTAGAACATGTTTCTATTGCCCATCTGTGAACTGATGTTTTTTTAATGCAATTTACAGATTTGTTTATGGAAATTGTTTAAGTCTGTGGAGATGTTTTTGGCCTCCAAAAGTCAACAAAATACTATTTTTTTTCATTTTCACAGTAGATGTTTCAAATGCAAAAAATTCAGGCAACATGCTAGCTGTAAAACATTTATGTCATTGTTTTGTTTATTTTTGTTTTATAAAATGACATCTGTTTATCTTGCAGTGAAAGCTGAGAAGAAAACAGTGCAGTTCAGTGATGAAGTTCAAGTAGAGACAATAGAGCCTGAGCCTGAACCAGTTTATATTGATGAAGTAAGTGCGACACAAGTACTGATTTTCAACTGCGGTACATATAAATATGTGATGTTTAAACTTTTCATCCTGTACCTCAAAAACAATGTGAAAAAGCAGGAGAACGTGGTCAAAAGAGAATGGGAAGGGGAAGTTGATTTAATTAAAAAAAAAAAACCAAAACAAATACCTGCAGTATTCTAAGTTGTTCACATGTCTTGAAGTTCTTAGGAATTCCTGAAACTGAATTTGGATACTGGAACCAGAAGCTTGGTTGGAGTGAGCATTTGCTTTCAAGTTTTAAGTACTTCATGATACCTCAGAGATATCCATCTTGAATGCTGGCTTAGATTTACTTTCAGTATAACCACCACTGTCTTCCCCCAGTCTGAAAGATATTTTTCCTTCTCTGAGAACTGTGAGCTTTTTGTTGCTCTGCAAATAATATTTGGTGACATTCACACCGTCTCACCACAGTGATTCTGCAAGGTTCCCAGGAACTCTCAGCCCACAGTGCTTTTCCCTGACTTTTTTTTTTTTTTTTCCCTTTTCTTTTCTTTTCTTTCTCTCCCGGGGGGACTTAGAACTGTTCTCTTCCTCCATTTCTTCCTCAACTAGGATTCTGTCATTGTTTTTCGAAATGAAAACTCAGTTACTGCCTTCCTAAAGTCCTATTTAACTCCTGCCTCAAGTACTCTTCCTCCCAAGAGATATAGGTTAGTTTGTAATCTGCTGAAATAGCTTCTCTCAGGCCTGCCTTGAAGTGCCTTCCAACTTTTGTCTTCTGTTATAGTTAGTTTATGTTTTACTGTTTTGTTTTTAAAATGACCATAGTATAATTTTTAAGGAAGTAGTTCATTTGGCTTCTTCCTGATTTTCGCAGGGTTAAGGAGGAAAAGCATGGTTTTAGTTTCCACTTAGTTACAGCTTACAAAACTCTGGCCTGTTAAAGGCTATTTATTTGATAGCACTCAGCTAAAAAGTGATTTTTGATCATTTACATATAATTTTTGGTTAAGCAATATAGTTTGCTCCAAGAGATACTTTTCAAAGTACCTATTAATTTCCACCCTTTTGTATTTTTAAAAATGGGTTGCACTTAAACTGGTCAATCAAGGATGTCTTAGTCTGAAGTCAGCCATGTAACCCCTCCAAACATCACCTTAAATTAGTAATGACATTGCTCATGTGCTGATAGGCCTCATACACTTACAAAGTGCAGGATAGTTTTTCAGTATATTTAGTTTTAAGTACCCATTTCTTTTTAAAGTACTCTCTCAATGTATTCTGTCAAAACATTTGCACTAATACCACTAGGTGGTAGTATTGCATATGTAATAACTAGAATGGAAAAACAGAAACTGTTCATAAAATACAGTTTAGAAGGACTTTTAGAAATAAAGGGGTATTCTGCACATTCTACTTGTTACTACTAATTATTTTTATCATTTCCTTTATCCTTGTTCATTCTTCATTCCTGTAAAGTAGCATGTATGATTTGTATTTTCTTGAAGTTAGTCTAGATGATTTCTTAGTCCCAAGAGATCCAAATGACTGTTGTAAATAACTGCTTTAATTTGCTATCCTGAAGGTGTTAATTTTTTCCCCCAACCACATATGCCCTAATTACACAATTTGTGTTCTAGGATAAAATGGATCAACTCTTGCAGATGTTACAAAGTGCAGATCCATCTGATGACCAGCCAGACCTCCCAGAATTGCTTCATCTTGAAGGTAAGAAAATGTCATGGGTTTTTTTTGTTTTTGTTTTCCTCTCTAGTAATTACGTATATCAAACCAAATTTAAACTAAACTGAAACTACTTCAGGTTGCAGTGGCAAATTTTCTTCCTTGAAGCAGAGATCGCCTTTCAGATTTACCTGAACTTTTTTATGCAAAATATTTTTAGTTTTACACTCCCTGGATGTTAAAGGTGTTTTGTTTCACTGCATTTTAATTTTCTTTTTAAAATATGCTTTTTAAATTGTACCAATACTGAAAACTTCTGCTGGATTTCACTGTTAAATTGTTCATGAAACTGCTTCTGTTACTATAATTGTTTTGGCATGCAGATTGTAGTAGCAATTAAAAAAAAATTGGACTAGCATCTATGCATTTCTATTTTTTAAAAAATTACTTTCTGACTTGTAGTATTGAAATCTTCAGTACTCTGATAGATTTTAATGTCCTTCTGTTCTAGCAATGTGTCACCAGATGGGACCTCTCATAGATGAAAAGTTGGAAGATATAGACAGGTAAAAAAGTACATGTATTTTGACTCAAGATTAATTCTTAGAAAGACCACTGTTGTTACTTAGCGATATCTTAATCGCTTCTGTGAATATTGGCAAAGAAAATAAGTGTATTTATTAGTAGCTCCTCGTATGGGAGGAGGTCTGAAGGGTTTTTTTACTAATCACGTAATATTTTATAGTATTGTACCATTTGACGTTACGGTACTTGTCAGGCATCACTTCACAGGCCGTAAGAGTATGTTGCTTATCACACCTCATGAAAGTTTCCCTGTATTGTCTGTTCTTACTGAAGTTATCTAAATGATAGAATAAGCTGTAAAATATGTTTTCTAGGAAACATTCAGAACTTTCAGAGCTCAATGTTAAAGCGATGGAGGCTCTTTCTTTGTATAACAAATTGATGAATGAAGACCCAATGTATTCCATGTATGCAAAACTACAAAACCAACAGTATTATATGCAGTCATCTGGTGTTTCTGGCTCTCAGGTATGTATGTAACCTTTAATAGCTATTGCTGTTATCAAGTACATACTGAGCTGTGGCTGATTTCTTGTAAATTATTAGTGATAAACAGTTTTGCCCATGAGCTAACTTTTGTAAAAAACTTGCTCAAGTATTACTTTACAGTATACTTCTCTACATTACTAAAATAAATTATTACTTGCAGTCAACATGCTCCACAACACTTTCAGTATATATTTCAGTATATATCAGTATATATTTATCTCCTATTTCTGCCCTGCTGTTGCCCCCACCCTTGCCCCCTGAGTTGGAAACCTCTTTTTATAATCTTTGTTACCTTAATGCTAGGTTAAAAACATCTTGCTCCCTCAGAGATAATATCAAATGAAAGAACAGTGTTTTCTTTCAACACAGTATGTAAAAACCAAAAAAAAAAAAACCCACAAAAAACCCAAACAAACAAAAAAAACCCCAACCCCAAACCTGTTTGTTTTCACCTGCAAGCTTTGGATATATTTTCCTTTTGCAGGTTCTAACACTTTTAGTTCTTTTTGGTTCAATTCTTTTTAATCAAGGAAAAAGCCCATCCCGTGCTTTGAGTTGCATGTAAAATTAAAGCTGCCAGACATTTGCATAGCTGGTCAAAGAAACTAAAGAACCAAAGGAGAAAAATTCCTGTTTAAGATTATGCCCTCCCCACCCTAAAATCAATCTAATTTCCTTTTTCTGAAATATCAGTAGAAGGCATTTAGGATTTAAACTACTGAAGTTAAAAATTGTATTTCTTTCATGTTAGCATTTCTATGTAATTGACTGTTATCTCTGAGTAACCTACTTTTAGATTATTCATATACTAAGGTATTTTTAAAAGGTCTTTTAAACATTTAATTTTTTAATCCCATAGTGTAATGCACACTTTCTGTATTCTTTTCCTGCTTATAGGAATATGTAACCTTTCCAGCTGTTTTTCCAATAATTTACTTGCTTTTTGAGTGAGTAAAAAATAATTCAAGCCAATTTATTAATACCTACCCAGTATTAATACCTACACAGAGGAGGGCCACAAAGATGATCAGAGGGGGGGAGCACCTCTCCTATGAAGACAGGCTGAGAGAGTTGGGGGTCTTCAGCCTGGGGAAGAGAAGGCTCCGGGAGCACCTTATAGTGGCCTTCTAGTACCTAAAGGGGGCCTACAGAAAAGGTGGAGAGGGACTCTTTTTATCAGGGAGAGTAGTGATAGGAAGAGGGGTAACGGCTTTAAACTGGAAGAGGGTAGATTTAGATTAGATATTAGGAAGAAATTTTTCACTCTGAGGATAGGGAGGCACTGGAACAGGTTGCCCAGAGAAGTCGCGGATGCCCCATCCCTGGAGGGGTTGAAGGCCAGGCTGGATGGGGCTTTGAGCAACCTGGTGTAGTGGGAGGTGTCCCTGCCCATGGCAGGGGGGTTGGAACTAGATGATCTTTAAGGTCCCTTCCAACTCTAACCGTTCTGTGATTCTATAATTATATAAACATTGAAGCAGATTTAGTTGATTTAGTTCTTCTAGCTTCCTACATATATGTACTTTCTTTCAGTGTCTTTTAAGAAGAGGATGTATGTTTTTGCAGTGTCATGAAGAGGAACGTTGTCTTCTGTTCATACGTGATAAGCAGTCATGCCATGACCCTATCAAATAATTTTAATGTTTTATAAATGGGCATGTGTCTGGGGATTTTTAAAGGGAAAAACTGGATTTTGGGGTGAAGAGGAGCCAAAGTTCTGAAAAGTTAAGAGGTTTCTGAAAAGTTAGGAGATCTCATGCCTTTGCAGCCTTCTAAAATTGTTTTGTGATATTGATAAACCTTCTATGAATAAATCATCTGAGATTCATGAATCTTAAGATGAGGGCTGTATATTGTAAACTTATACGAACTTAATTGTGCATGAGACTTGATAATTTCTTCTCGTAATTTGTGTAAAGCCAAATAATCCATGATTGAAAAAAAAGCATGGAGTTTAGAAATTTAGTCTTGATTTAGAATACAGTTGAGACATATACTAGTTAGCTTTTCCTCTAGCTAGTTGTAAAACGTTACCTTATTTTCAGTTGAAATTTACTTGAGACCTCTTTTTCCCTTCTGCCCCCACTCAAACAATTTTACAATCGCAGTCTCAGCAATTATCTGAAACGATAGGTTAATGAATGACATCAAAATAATACACTATTGGCTTTCCATTTTAATGATTGTACTTAGTGAAAGTTATCTGGGCATCAAAAAGTATTCTGCTTTGGACTGCTATTTGCTACGTGATTTACATCCTTCAGCGTTTTCATTCAAAAGTAGAAGCTCTTCATTAGCATAAGTGATAGTCATCAAAATAAAATTTGGAATACAAGTTTTCCAGTAAACTATTTGACCTTTTTGGTACTGGAGCCTGAGGTTAGAAATGTAAATAGTGTCCTTTGAAAATCTGGTAATTTTTTCTGTGCTGCAATGCTTAATAGAAGACAATTAGTTTCTTTCTGGTAACACATCTGTAATAAAGGTTTGAGAGACTGTCTTAAGTTCGAAAGTCAGATATTAAATACCAAGTTTTCTTGTATTTTATTTTTAATGTGCCTTTATTTAACTTTCTAGGTTTATCCGGGGCAACCTCAAAGTAATGCTTATTTGGTGGCAGGGAGCGCACAGATGGGCCATATTCAAGGCTACAACCTTCCTCCTGAGCAACTCTCTTCTCTCAGCCAAGGCACAGTTACTCCATCTGCCAGCTCAGTACTGCCTGGTCAGCCTGCACAGACGTCTTACACAACGTAATTTTAAGTATTTTCCTCTTCAGGTTTAAATCAGTTTAAACATAAAGGACTACAGATAATATTTAAAGGAGATTTTTTTTTTTCTTACAGAAGTATAATTTTAAACACAACTGAAAGATACTTTAATACTATTATTTCCAGTGTGCTTGTTATTAGTGTCACGTATTTGGTAGAAATTCCTGACAAACTTCAAATTTTTCGGTTGTTTTTATATTTTTCTCTAGTTTTTAATTTTACATATAAGAAATATATATTTTTTAATATATATTTATTTTGTATAAAAGAAAAATTAAAGAAAATTACATAGACATGACTGATAATTTTTTTATTTTTAATTTTTTAGATAATATACATATAATGATGAAGTTATCTCCTGCTGTGGCTGGCTTTGTATAACTTCTGGGATAGTGTATATTGTATTGTATTTTTTAAAAAATATCTTACTGTGGAAGAATTCTGTTAATTTTGGAAAAGAAGCGAATCGACTATGAACACTTACTAAAGCTTGTACAGTTTCCCCATATAAAGGAGCTACAAGTGACTTTCTATTTTGGGTAGATGCCCAAACATGCTTAGCTTTGGCTAAGCTACCTATATTGTCAAAATGTTTTGAATTAACCTTAGGAAATGATTAGGGTGTTGTTTTTTTTTTTCTCTCTGTATAAAGTAATTTTATTTTACAAAATGAGAGATATCCATCTTGAGTTATTAAAGTATTTGTCTCTGTTCCCCAGAGTTACTTATTTGGAGCGGTAAGGCATATATTGATATAATGAGTTTCTGCATACTTCACCTGACTTGTTTTTGCTATTTAAAACAGTTGGCTGGGTTTTGGTTTTTTTTCATGAGCAGAGTGGAAGATAGATTGGTTTCCATGTTGCACATTAAAATAAAACAAAGTATAGAGTCACAGTTTAGTTTTAAATCCATGGGAGGTGTGTTAGGTGTGTTTAAATCTGAGGAGTCTGACTTTTAATTGGACTATTCATCAGCTATATTTTTAAATATGCAAGGTGTCCAGAGTTAGGAGATTTTTGTGTGTATATACAGAACAGCTGAAGAAGCAATAGTTGGTTACTTGTTTGTTAATTCAACTTTTTTTTTTTTTTTTCTTTTCAGCGCAATGGTTGGCTCTGTTGCTGGAAATACTTACTCTAACCAGGCTTCAGTGTATAGTCCACCACCTGCTACTGTTGATGTTGCTGCTTATCAGAATGCTGGAACTAATATGTCCCAGGTGCCAAACTATAACTTAGCGTCTACACCTCTGCCACAGACAGCAGGCAGTCAGCAAGCACCTCCACAACAGCCACAGCCTCCACCACCTCAACAACCACAGCATAGCTACTCGCAGAAGGCTCTGCTATAGGATCCAGGACTTCTGATTCCTAATCTTCTTTAACCTCTGCTAAAGGCAGTTGGCAATTCTATGAGTTTCTTCCTTTAATCTCTTAAACTTTGTTTATCCTCAGCTTAATAAGAATCTATCTTGGTGAACAAGTTCAATTTGCACTGACTTTTTAGGATTTTTTTTTTAATTTTGCAGAGGAACAGATATATTTAGGACATTTAATTCCTTTTAAAATGCCTAAAAATTGGTACAAGATTATTTATGTCTGGTAAAATTGGCTAGTCTGTGAAAACTCAACACTTGCAAACTGTTGTGGCATATATGTTATGTACATATAGTGTGTGATTGCAATAGTGGTCATTTCGTATAGCTTTGGTGATCATGTGAATATATTTAACACAATGTTTAAAAATAATTTACTTTACTATTTTATTTTAATCATGAACTGACAACCATGTTTCATAGTTTTGTCTAGTTTTATGACAGATGTGATGTCTTTTTCCAATGCAGGAAAAGCAGTAATTCTGCATATCATGGTTACGCTTACAAGCTAAGGTCTATATATGAATTTACAAACTTATCTGAGTCTAGGTTTCATTGCTTCTTGAATTGAACCCAAGTGTATCATGACTATTAGATGGCTTATCTACCAAAGTAAACTAGTTAACTAGTTAAGTGATTTGGGGGGATAACAGCAAATTATGATTCTGCTTCAGATATGATTAATAACTTAGAACTACTATTCAGAGGCTGCTAAACATACCATGGGACCATGCAACAGATCAGAATCTTGCATTTTATCATGATGGCATGTAATTTATTTTTTCCAAGTTGTTTTTTACAGTGAGAACCAGAACTGTATTCTATGTGTGTCGGTAGAGATTACACCAAAGACAGTAACTGAGTGGGAGAAGAAATTACGGAGTTTTAAACTGGAACACACAACAGGAATAACACTACTTTATTCAAGGCTTCTTAATTAGAACATGGAGAATTATGGACATTTAAATCACTTTGCTGAACAAACCTTCAGGGCTTTATTTTATCTCTTGTGGCCTTGCTTAGCAATTTGTTCTGTTTACTGTTCTTACACAAACACTTCTGCCTTAAACATCTGTTTCAATTTCCAGTTGTACCATTTGAGTTTGTTAGCCCTTCCATAGTATGACTAGTTTAAGAGGCATCTTATTTTCATTCACTTTCAGGTTACTTTTCAGCAGCAACATACATAAGCCTTTTTTAAACCCTTGCATTTCTCATAACTTAGCCAGGTGGCTCTTTAAGGCATGATGTTTTCTTTCCACAGCTGAGGTGCTGCAAAAGGAACATGGTGATGGAAGGCAGCATTTTAGATATGCCCGATCAGAGTTTCTTGTACAAAGGCTGTTGTTACTTTGCATTTGTGTTCAGTCTGTTAATGCATCCTGGTTTCCTCTTATCTTTTCCAGTGACTCTAATTCCAATTAGAGCAATACTAGATGGCTTCAACATCAGATCTGTGTTTTCAGTCTTGTTAGTGTATATGTCAGAAACTGTTTGCTTTTGTGTACTATATTTTAGTGTGAAGCTTCGGGAATCAAGTGTTGCAATTGTACATTATACAATAAGCTGACCTCAGTTATCCCATACACTCCTGCTCTGTTCAGAGTTACCTAACATGCCTTTGTTTCACTGTTTTAATAGACACTGGTATTTTGCCTGTTAATGCTTTTAGATGACTACTTTGCATAACTTCTAACTGGGGTTGTTACAAAACACGCCCATAGCTGATGTGTTCCAGTTGGGGATGTTCTAGCTAGCTGGCTGTCTTGATACTAGTATTTTCATGTTGTGGTTTTGTTTTTTTTTTTCCTCCAGAATTCTTAAGCACCCTCAAAAACTGTCATTACTTCAGTACTTGGTGTCGTCGCAAAAGTCTGTGGAATTTGAAAGGAAATACTAAAAAAAAAAAAAAAAAAAAAAATAATCCAAGATACTGTCATGGATCATTTTTAATAGATTGAAGAGGTGATTTTCCATAGAAAGGGCACATAGTATCATTTACATAGTGTTGTCTGTACGTTTTTAGGTACCTTATTCCAAAACCAGAGAAACAATGTGTATAGAAGTGTATAATTTCTGCACAAAAGTAAAAATAACTTTTTACTCCATAGTTCTTAGGCCCTGATTCAAGGAGGAGCTTGAAGCATCAAAATAGTCCAGGTGACATTGACTATTTGTATTCTCAGGTTTTCACATGTTGTGTCACATGTTCCCTAATAAGGGCCTATGGAACGTCTGTACAGAAAGGACTCAGCAAAAATACTTTTTGTTACTTATTTGTCTTTGTTTTTAAAATACTTAAGTCATCTTTCCTTAAAACACAGAAATGCTTGTTCCTGGTTTCTCCTTTGAACACTGAAAACTTATGTATATCTTAATTTTTTCTCCCAACTTACTTATTTTGGGCATTTATCTATCTTTAAGAAAATTAAAATCACCTTTCATTTGTGTTCATCGTGACCAAAAAACATTTTCTAAAATGCAATGCCACTATAAATTCGGTCTAATAAAAGTTTTGAAAAAAAGATGGACACTTTTTATTTTCCTTTATGCCTTTATTAGAGTCACTGCTCTAAGATATCTCCTGTAACAAGTTGTGAATTTTAGTTGACTTAGAATCAGTTTTCATTGTCCACAATTGGTGCAGTAGATCGCTAGAATTTTAGGATCAGAGTCTTAGTGTTTCTGTTGCATCCTACATTTTCCATTTCAGGTGCAATTTTCAGATTAAATTGAATTTGGAGCTGTATTGCTTCATGTTGATTTTTCTCATTCATCAGAAAAGATTATTTCATCTTCTCATTTGGTTGTGTCCTGTACACTAGATAGTCGAAAGTGATGCCTCCTCCTACCTTGCTAGATGCTGTCATTGCACTAATTTCTTCACTCATCCTCTCGTTTCCTCTCGAACTGATGAATTAGCAATTGTATTTCAATTCACCTCCTCGCAGCTGGTTCGGTATCATGAACCGGGAGATGCCATTGCTGGGGCTTCTCTGCTGAGTTTTATTCTGAGATTCCTTGTTTATGTGTTGTTTTGTTCGCGTGTGTTCGTGAACACTGAATATGGGTGAGAGGGGGAAAGTACATGTACAGCTACTGTATGGAAAAGCTTTTCAGCAAATTAAAGTGTCAGGAAGTTCATCTATTTGAAAGTTAAGAATCCCTGGAAATGATATGTTACTCATGTTCCAATAGAAGACCTAATTTTTGAATGTCTTTGTTTCTTTATATGTAAACTGTCAATGAAAGGCTAAAATGTTTTCATAATATTTTGTATAAACCTTTGCTATTTAACCCTTTCATTAAGGAATACAAACATGTTAATTAACTCCAGAAGGGGTATTTTAGTGGCTTGTTTATCATGAACTGGAGCGAATGCTGGAAAGTGCCTTCTGTGCATTTCACTTCTATAAACAAAGCTTGCTTACCCGTGTGTATCATCTCAATTTATGTGGGCATAACAAAGATGTCAAGATTTACTGTAAAGCATCCCAGGAAAAATACTGAGACAGCGCGTTAAAATTTGCTACAGTGATGTCATGGCAGTGTGTTCCAGAGTGCACAGCTGCAGAAGCAGTTGCAACATATTTACCCACCTCTGTTTTGTAACTGGTACCCATGCAGATGTGTGCCTATGTCACCGGTCAAAGTACACATAGACAGGTGTAAAACAACAGTAAAAAGGAACAAAATACAAGAATTACTGCATGCTTCTCAGTAGTTGTGGAGCAGCATATTGCCCTCATGGTACAGTTACTACTCATGAATTTTGAGGGGAGGAGAGCTGAAATGAATTTGAGTAACCAGAACTTCAGAGAATTCTGCCAGATTGCAGATGCTTAGATGGGACAAAGGAGATAAATGTGCTTTTAATAGCATGTACATATTTTGGTGATCAAATCTAGGCTGCTATTATAGTTCTCTGATTTCATCTAGATGGCAGGAACATCAGATTTACACTGGAGAACTGCTTAATACCTCATTCTCCAATTTTTTTAGTATTGTCTCTAATATCACTTACCTTATTTTTCATTCACATTTCAAAGATATCTGTGCAGTCTTTATATAGAAATGTCTTACCTTATTTCTTGTCTGCTGGGTTTCACAGGCAGAATGAAAAAGAGCATCTCTAATTGCAGCACCTATGATGGCACTTTGAATTACACAACTGCAGCTTTCTTGGGAGAAGCTGCATGTATCTGTTGTGGAACAAGGGAGCGTAACTTTTCCAGTTAAAAATTGGGAGGAGATTTCTTTCTTTCAAGAAAAAGGTGAAGTAAAAGTTATAAAACCCTCTATTGCTACAGAAAACCTTCATTGCGAACAGAAGGCAGAATCATTTTTTACTCTGTTATTCAGTCTTCGTAAAGCTGGCCAACTCCACACTACAGATACTCCTTTTTCATTTTCAGCTGCAATGAAGAATGTTAACCTTCACACATATACTATCTGACACCACAGTAAAAGATGGGAAGGCCTTGCCTTTTGAACTTTTTGCTTCAAGATGTAAAAAACACTATGTATGTTTTTGAAGCCTTGTTTCTGAAATGAGGGTGTTTGTGTTTAAAAAGATTTGATTTGCTACTATGTAAAATTGCAGATCTGAAGTTCACTTTTCATGCTGCTACCTTGGCAAAAAGGTGGTAGGATTTTTTTGTTCTTCTATCCTGCATGTGCTTCTGGAAATCCAAATATTTTTTGTCTTTGTCATGAAAAAGAAAAGAAGCCTGCTGCAGTCTGCTTTGGTTTTAATAAAGTGTACACAGTAGCAAAGTGCATCTTTGGTTTTGTTTGTTTTGATGCTCCCTTTGATGTTGGCATATGTATATATTTAGATATACTGCACTGTTGTACAAGAATTGTTTTAGTAAATAACACTATTTGTAAAAACTGTTAATGTTTTTGGTATGAATGCAAAATATTAAAGTTGGAGTATTTAGTTCATTATGTCGCAAAGTCGATTTATAAATTTCGTAGAAGAATAACCAGAAAAGGACTTCCTTTGCTGGACGGACTTGGTGATGCAATAGGCAAGGTCTGTTAGAAATACTCAGCTCAAATTTTTCTGATTTCGGGTAGGCGAGAGGTGGGGGTTTTGTTGTTCTGGGGATTTTTTTGGTGGATTTTTTTTTGGATGATGCTTACACATAGATTATCATATTTTTACTTGTGAAGTTTTTCATCTGTCATTAACTTCCTTCAGCTAAAATCCAAGTAATACATTTAATACATTGTACAGCTCACTTCAAAATATGCTGTATGTCCTTTTTTTTTTTTTTTTTGGTAAGAAATACAGCATGATTATTTTAAAGGGGTGGTAAAGAACAAAGGAAAACAACTATAACTAAAACAACTAAAACTACAGTTTTTCAAAATCTTATGCTACTCTGTTGCAGGATAAAGACTTTTGTCTCTCACAATAGTTGTAAATTTAAATTATCTGGATTATTTTAAGTCAAGGCTGTTTTGGTTGACACTGATGGTTATCTGTGTTTTAAGCAAGAAATGAGAACTAAGCCGTTGTGAAAGAACTTGTGGAGAAATTTCCACTGATTAAGGCTGATTTGCACTTTTGAAAATTCACATCAATGTTGGGAGTATACATGGGCAACATGCAGGAAATCATATGGGGAGGGAAAAAAGGCAAATATATATTTCTAGTTGCAGATTGAGTACAATCTCTTGAGTTGATAGAAAGTGTAAGGAAATAATCACCAGTGATTGTAGCACCATATAGTTCGCTTTGACTTTGCTTAACCATGTTAAGCATGAGTTTGGAGTGCTTGTATGTGCACCTTTTATTCCTAAAATCAATGCAGCTTGGTGTTTATGCCCCATGTTCCTTGTGGAGGCCCCATCCCTGGAAGTGTTCAAGGCCAGGTTGGATGAGGCTTTGAGCAACCTGGTCTAGTGGGAGGTGTCCCTGCCCATGGCATGGGGGGTTGGAACTCGATGATATTTAAAGTCCCTTCCAACCTAAACCCCTCTATGATTCCATGGTTCCATATTGGTCATATCCACTACGTTAGCCGTTGTACTTTGGACGCTCTTGGTGCTGAATCCAGCAGGAACATGTTGTGTGGTTGGTAAAGCCCATCACCAGAGTGACACTCTTCATTAGTAGAAACTCATAATTATTTGGCTGGTCAGTGTGTCTATTTACCACTTTTTGGCTATAGGAAGCACACGTATCGAGAGATGGAACCCTTCAATGTATCCATGCCTGGGACACTTAATTTTATACAGTATGTTCTATAGCTGTTTTCTAAGCATGATTTACTAATAAGCAAAAAAAAATCTGCCCTGACTGCTACTGAAATCTATTTCTAGCCAGTTGTGGTTGCTCGCCCCTGTTGACTCCTGCATCCTCAGGTATTTGTGGATTATGCAGACATGTTTACTTTTGCAAACGATGTGTCAGACTGTCCCAATTTACTGTGCTTCTCACAGGAGTGTGAACATTTAGATCCTTTGGTTTTGATGTCTTTTAGACTTGTGAATTTTTTCCCAAATTAGTCTTTTTCTTCGTTCCCCTGGTGACATACTCGTGTAGCTGATGCTGAAGAATGGTGATAGAGTTCATTTAGGCAAACCCTGCAGCAAAAAACATGTGGCCTGAGGAATATAGATAGTGTGATGATTACATAAAAATATGCTGTTTTGCATAAGAACAAATGGAAGTCTCAGCTCAGCCGAGGACGGGGAAGTCATGGTTTGCTGGAACCGTGTAAGAAGACAGGGTCGCTACCAACCATCTCACTGAAATGTGCTCTTCAAACATTCAAAGAGGTGTTTTTCAGAGAAACCATAGGTGTTGTCTAAAAGACTCTTGTTTGGGGTGTGTTTGGTCAGAGGGCTCACTTTCCTCTTGACGCGGTGAGGAAACACAAGTTGTGAAGAATTTTTTGCTTTAACAGAGTCCACAATCTCACTTCGTAACAAATTTCTTGCAGCTTCAGTGGAATTGTGATTTATATTATCTGATTGTGTGGGTAACGACACTCCAGTAGGATTCAGCATTAGTAAGTTTTAAAACTCCTCCTGCTCACTTAACTTTAAAGTAGGTAACTTTAATTTAGTAATTTATCTTTGTAAGCTTGTTCTCTCTCAAAACAGACAGACTTTCTACTCCCGAGCACTTCTTATCTTCCGGATAATCAAAGCTTCCTGTAAATGTTGGCTGTTCCTTCCAAGGTTTCCACTGATCTGATCGCTTCAGGGGGCAGTTAGTTGCTCAAACCAGTCCCTAATTTTGCCTCTTCCAAGAACTGGACTCCCTTGAATTTGCCTCCCCGTGAGGCTCAAATTAACACTGGATTTGTTGCTCAGGTTTATTTATTCAGGACAGATAGTTGGTAGCAAGCAATCATTTGTGTATCTGTAAACAGCACTGAGCTGAGCAGCATTCAGCGGGATCCTGCAGTTCAGCAGCACCAACGCAGAGAATCCAAATTCCAGCTCTCCTGTATCTCTCTCTCTCTATCTGTTCAATCCGTTCCATTTACTGTATGTATTTCTTAATGGTTATCTCCTTCTTTCATATGCTTTCTCACACTTGATCCTTATAGTAAGCATGCCCACAAATACTAATGGTTAGTAAGTCATCAATTCAATTAATTTTATATATACCTATATATATTTCTATATTTGGACATTTCCACTCTACAGATTGTCCTTCCACAATAATACCAGTGTCTCATGGAGCCTTTAAGTTGTTTTGTGAAATGCAGAGAGTCCTGATCTTTAATCTCTGAAGTACCATCTCTTCCCCTTATCAGTCACACAACTGCTATAATTGGGCTGTGTATTTTTCAAGTCTCTGTAACGTGGCTTTGGCCTACAGTGTGTTCTTCACGCAGCACCTTGCCATTAACTTTGGATCATCATTTTCTGATTTGCTTTTTTTTTTTTTTTTTCATCAGTGGTACAGTTTCACAAGGGAACTGGCCAGATTTCAGCCCAGGGAAAAAAGCACTTCTGTTCTTGGGGACCAAAGTTTAGTTCCAAAGGGCTTAATGACACAAGCTGATAGTTGCATCCTATTTGCTATTTTTATCCATTACAGGATTCAGAAAGGCAATTACTTTAGTATTTGTGGCAAGTCCATCACAAACTTTCATGAGTGGTTCACCACACATTTTCGCTTTTAAAAATTTGATTATGCTTATACAATCCCAGGGATTATTGCAGCCTTCATGCCAACTAGGCCATGCGCTTAACAGCTTTTGCAGTCTTGTTTGTGTCTGCTAGAGACTTTGTACATTCTTTAGAATCACAGAATCATCTAGGTCAGAAGGGACCTTTAAGATCATCAAGTCCAACCATCAACATAACACTGCCAAAACCACCACTAAACCATGTCCCTCAGCACCACATCTACCCGTCTTTTAAATACCTCCAGGGATGGTGACTCGCCCACTTCCCTGGGCAGCCTGTTCCAATGCTTGACAACTCTTTCTGTGAAGCAATTTTTCCTAATATCCATCCTAAACCTTCCCTGGCATAACTTGAGGCCATTTCCTCTTGTCCTATTGCTTGTTACTAGCAAGAAGAGGTTGACCGCTACCTCTCTACAACCTCCTTTCAGGTTCTTTGAACTCTAGTTTGTGGCCAAGGACTTCATATGATGGATGGAGGGAATGTGGGATAAAGTTGACCGTTAGTAGTGTAAGAGTAGTCTATTCCAACCCTGCATTTATCAAAGGTTGTGCCTCAATTTTTCAGGTGTTAATTTATATTGTTAATTGTTATATCGTTAATTATATTTGAAGTGAAAGCGTGTCCTTCAAGAGCATAGGTTGTCTCTGCAACTTCTTGAAAAAAAAGGAAAAATTTCTAAATCTGTGACAAATATGGGTGTACTTCCAGAGCACCATGGACTGCTTTGAAAATAAAGTATTTTCTTTATTCTACAGTGAATTAATGTAAGCACACAAATTCCAAGTAGTTAGAAATGATAACTTTTTAAGCATTACTGAATGGCTGCCATTTTTACCACACAGGTAGATGAAGACTCTAAGCCTCTCCAAGAATCAGTCAGTCAGTCAGTGCTGCTGGCACTATTCTGTTTGACATGTCCTGGTCTCATCTTTGAAAATAAACTGCTAGAAAAATATTCTGTCATGGAACAGTTCTAAAGATAACAACCAAACTCATAATCAGGTCTTCATTTCTTTCTCATGCTTTACTCGGGAGGAGGCTATTCTAATTATTTTAATTGTACCATTTAGGCAGAGCAAATAGAATAGATTTAAGTGTTTAAAAGTAAATGCTTTCCTTTGGAAGTCGTTGTTTTTTAAGTGTCGTACTGTGCTGAACACAATATTCTGACGGAAATGTCTGTCTGCCTAATTAGCCGACCCTATTAAGAAGTTGAATTTGTAACAGACCTTGTAAGAGTTTCCACTTAAGCATAATCCAGTATGTTTCTGTATTTTTATAATGGTATTTGAGTTATTAATCTGTTCCCTCCTCATATTTTTCTATTTTATTTTGGGTAATTTTGATGATTTTCTTTTTTTTTTTTTTAAAGAGAGTTTACATAAAGGCAACTCCCAGCTAAAAAAGAATAATTTTCATAAGATATGGAGTCAGCAATGGCACCAAGTGCAGCACATTTGTAATCATGCTGGGAGTGTCCATCCTGGTCTTCAAAATACTCAATTTAACAAGCCTCTTTTGCCAACCTTTTTTTTTTTTTTTCTCTTTTTTTCTTTATTTTAGTATTAGGTGGAAAAAGTGAGTCTTTTCCCTCTCCCATTTGTATTGGCTCCTTTTCAAATAAATCAATAACTAAAAACATGGTGATCCTGACATTTTTCTCCTAATTTCTGCCTTACCTCCTACTCTTTCCTAGGTTTGCATTTTCCTTTCATTTTTATCCTGACAAACGGCAACTTGACTGGTCTCAATTCAAGGCAAGTCTTCCAGGGTGCAGGCAGTTTTGTGATGCACAGCTCTCCTCAGTATTTGGAAATCACATTTCACTACTGAAGATTTGCTGCAAAATCCTCCTGTGGTCTGCCAGGAGGAGACCAATCTATGGTCACTTGATTTGTTTCTGGTTGGTGTTTTTACCAAGTTTGATTTTTAACATGCTTCAGAACGCTAATGGGTACTGTGCAGTTCCCCCTCCTCCAAGTTCAAAGATAATTGTCTTGGTTAAACAGTTTGAGCATGTGCTGAATCAGAGTGTGTCTTGACAGTTATAACGTCCCTATTACCTATTGGAATTAAGTGTAATAATGTCAATTTAGAGTCCTATAGCCTCTTGTCTTACTTATATAATGATGGTGCTGGCTATATTCAGTTTATGATCTTGGAATTCTGCCTTCCTCTTTTCTGGAAGACATTTGAGTCAGAGGTTTGACCAAATAAGTAGCAGCTCTGATCTGAACTTCTTTCTGTTCGTATTTTTGATAAAAAGCAGGATAAGCGCCGCACATTCCCTGGATGTGTTCCAACAAACCCAGATCCGACTGCCCGTGCTCATGGGGACCTCCATATCCCGGGCTACTGGTAAGCACAGGGATGCCTCACCGGAGACATGACTCCACATCAGTATTTTGAAAAGAGTGCTCCAGACTGAATGCGGCACTGCACACTTGCTCGTCCTAAACACGGGACTGGAATGCCTTAGATGCTGGCTGGGGGATGCCTGCCGAGTTAATTTTCTGTAACTAATAGCAAAACTGTTGTTATTGCAGTTGGCGTACAGTTTCACATATAGGCAGCAGTCAGGAAAAAGAGTGTTGACCTCCTACACATGCAATTTTATTTTGTGACTGTTTCACTGCTGTGTGAAGGAATATGACCTTCTGGTTCATTACCGCCAGACTGGTTTTTATCAGCAGCCCTACAGCATGTTCCACATCAGCAAATCCTGTAGGCTTAGGAATCTTTCTTATCAACAAAGTCTGCCAAAAATCTCTCTTTCATGATTCCCTCCTAAACCCTGGGATCCTACAGGACAGCTGTAGCATTGTCTATATATTCACGGAATATTTAAGCCCACCTTGTGCACTGAGTTTACCGGAATATCAAAATGGACTGTTTTTTGAACTTCCATTGGGGGCAAAAAGTTTTAAATTGTCCCTTGGGGGGGGGGGGGGGGGGGGGGGCAAGGAACTTGACTACTGAGGTATGATAGTCTTGAGTTATTTTATTTTAAGAATGAAAATCAGTCCTGCATAAGATCAGTATCAGCATTGCCAGCCTCAGGAGTGTGTGTTTCATTTGAGAAGGCTGGTAAGGGAGGGTCTTCAGCTCCTTCGATAGGAGGATGCTGTATTCAGGTACTGATAAAGATGTCACTTCTAGCATATGCTTTGCACAGATCGTAATCTCTGCTTCACTGATTCTCTGATCTTTCATTGGTTGTGATTCCCAGTGCCAAACTGTAAAGGATGTTGTGCCAATAACTGGATCTTGACTGCAGATCTAGCCTGTCATAATTACCCAGAAATACTTATTTTGTCTGAATTTCTCAGCTAAAGCTGAGAAATGTTATCCATAGCTCACTACAGGTATTTGGGCTATTTTACTTTTTATTTTTAATACTTGTTTGTCTTGCAGAACAGAACAGAAGGGGCCGTTGTTGAAGGTATCTGTGGTAAAACATGGAATATTGTGGTCAATCTTTTTGGGTAATGTTGTACTTTGGAATAGCAATGACAAGCAAGAGGTCATGATGGAACAGATTAAATTTCTTTTCTTAGTACTTCACTGCCAAATTTGTCAAGCGTTGGCTTCACTCGAATTGGGTATGACATGTGGGGTAGGGTCTCAAAGACTTAAGAGTGGTGGGGAGAATGAAGGAAAAAAGCAAATTAGCACTTGAGATGGATGATGCAATCAGGAGAGACAAAGAAGGAAGAAGACTTTGTGCAAATAAATGAACCTTTAATAATAAAGCTATGTTTCTAGAGGGACAGGCATGCTTTGTATAGAGAGGATTCATCCATAGAAACCCTCAATTGTCTGTAAACCAAGCAGTATTTTAAGTCTGTGTAAGAAGCAACCTCTTTGTGTTATAAAAGATATGAAGTAATCCAGGGCTCTGAGGGAAATCAGAATTATAACAGTTCTGTAATGTCAGGAGACTTACAGAAGTTTCCTGCTTTGGGAGCAGTAGTTAAGTACCTCACCTAGGAGAATTATTACAATGTAACAAAAATTAAGGATATATAGGTGAGTGTATTTGGACAGTATTCCAACTGCTATGGCACTCAATATCCTGAGCACTTCAGCGTTCATTTTCAACGGCTTACATTTTCCCTACTAGTTTTTAGGGAAAATCAGGTTTTATGATTTATGGAGCACTTCAGCTTTCTCCCCCCTGCCCCTTGCTGTTTGCTACTTCGCTCTCAGCTTGAAGAGCGTAAAGGAAACATGGGATGTATATATGGAGCATGGTTTACTATATCCTGCTTCGCTGCCTGTGTGACATTTGCTGATTTGGTTTCCTGTAAAAACTGATACATCAGCTCACTTCTGGTCACAGATAACGGGCAGGAAGAGCTGCCAGCCCTCCTAAGAAGAATAGTCCATATAAATCCTCCACGCAGCACAGAGCTGAAGTGAGTATTTTTATTTTAGGAAGAAAAAGCAAATGCCATGTTTTGATACCGCAGAAGGAAGCTGTCCTCAGAAAATACAGATATTTTAAGTCGTTCGTGATTTCAAACCCATTGCTCTACAGAAAGCCTGGATAAGATGACACCGTCAGTATGAAATGAAATAAGAGAGAACAAAGTTGTGGTGTGGTTGCTGTCCTGATTGCTCGGCAGGCTGCCATGGTGGGTCTGCCCGAGCAGTCACACGCTGTACTGGCTGAAATAACAAATGGCACAGTTGGTGTTGTGCCTTCGGAAACAGACTGGGAGGATCTCTTGTACTCAACTGAATGCTGCAGATGATACCTCAATTCTGGGATTGCTAGTGGAGGCAACCTCATTTGGGTTCAAATGCAGATAGCACAGCCAACTACTAGTCAATCAAAAATCAGTATGTTTTATCTAAGGACTCTCACAGTGCTTGAAATGACAGAAGTGCTTTGAAATATCAAGAAGTTTCTTCTGTGAAATGGTGGAGATAGTGAAGTATAGAAAAGACACTGGTATTGACAAAAAGAGTGTCCAAAAGAAGGGAAAGCCCAACCCTGTCACAAAACTATTCTTAACGTATCAGACTAATTGTTTCCATTTGATTTTTTTTCAGATTTAACTGCCATTTAATCAGTTTTGAGACTTCACATTTAGGATTAAAGTAACAGCTGGGTTTCACATTTTCAAAGTAATTCCGATGCCTAACTCCCACTGCAATGAGGCATCAAAATAACCCGGCCACAACTGTGGCTGATCTCTTGCTTCTAGCCACGGCACCAGAAAAAGCAACTAAACAATCCCAAACCCTGCCTGGTTTGGGACTATTATGCCTTTGCTCTAGGCACCTTTTACTGGATGTTCTTTCCCATATGTGGTTTGGGGTTTTTCTGTTGGTTTGGGTTTTTATTTTGACTTGCATAAGAAATGTCTTGTCCACCTGTGGAAACACCTACAAAACTTGGAGACTAGGTCACCCATAAACAACCTGTATCTGTATGAAAACAGGAGAGGAAGGCTCTCTTGCTAACAGGACCATTGTCGTTTGGCCAGGGAGGAGGTACAGCTCTATTTCATAGGAGAGAAAGGGAGAGTGCATGAGGGCCTACAGTGCTGTTGATGTCCACATGTGTGAGGGCTGATCGCCGCTGCTGCTGCAAAAAAAGGAGACAGTAGTCACAGAAAATAGTATGGTTCTCTGAGGTAATTTGTGGAGCAGGACATTTTTCGGCTAGGGCCCAGACTGGGTGCTGCTGCCTAGTGTTTTGGTCTTTTACATGTGTCCTGGTTTGAGGTAAAACAGAACCAATTTTGTTCAGTAACTTTGCTTCTTAGCAAAGTTAAGTGGGCCGGCTGCGACCGTCCTGTCCATCACCCACATGAATAGCCTCAAAGTAGAGTCTGGCTGCTCAGCTCCAGGAGAACAACCCAAGTTTCTGGGGATACGAGAGCAGAGAGTCACCAGCTTGTTGATCTTTGAGCTCATGGGCTGCTCAGTCTTCTTCACTTCGGTGTTAAAGTGGGCCTCTCTAACTACTGAAATTAGCAGCGTGTTGTGCAGAAAATGTTCGCTCTCAGAGTGATAAAGACCAATGTTTATAGCCGATGCCCAGGCATGGTATGCAGACAGGCTCCTGCTTATACTTATTGCTATACCACCCAAGGCCAACCAACTTTGTTACTTGCTCCGTTTGGAGGGTCAGAAGCAGAGAAGCGTAGAGGGGTCTCACCTGTGGGGAGGAGCGCACAGGACAGGTGACCCAAAACTGACCAACGGGGGATTCCATTCTGTCTGCCTCATGCTCACTATAAAAGCTGAGGGATCAAAGGGTCAGACCTCTTTCTTCAATGGCCGACGTCTGAGGAGGACTCTGTCTGTTGATCTGCCTGTGATCCCGATCCTGAATGCAGATCTGGAATCCAGTTCCTGTCCGTCACAGTCCTGCCTGGGATTGCCCCCATGCCAGCCGGTGTCGTGATTGTCATCCTGGGAGCTTGATACAGTTTTCTGTGTATTTCATAATTTCCTCTTATTAATATTTCCTTAAAGGAGTTTAGTTCCTTCTAAACTCATAAGTCTCTTTTTCCCTCCTCTGCCTCTGTCTTTGAAGAGGGGTAGGGGGAACATCTGTCAGTCCCACCTGGGGTCCCCTACATCCCCAGTAGCTGATTTGGCCTAAACCATGACAACATGGTTTTCAGAACCACGTTTGAATTTGGCTCCCTGCTGTTCTGAGGAAAGCTTTCATGATTGTACTTTACTGATCACTCTGCAAACAAGTTTCATCACGAGGAACATGACAAACTTACCTACAAGCGCTCATCGTCTTACAAGTATTGATTGACTGACACAGTACACTAGGTCAGCATGCCTTAAACTGGTGAAATGTGTCACGCAGTGACGGCACCGCGTGCCACGAACATGCAGAAAAATGGTAGCTGAGGTTAAATTCCACGGGCTCTGGATTCTAGTCCTGTTTGCACATCATGAGAGCACTGTTTCCCTGGATTCAAAATCTCTTGGCGTAGCTCCCGGGAATCTGTACTACTTCCCGTTCAGATTTTACAAAGACAATATTCATAAATATTCTCAAGGAAATGCCTGTTGAGTCTGTTACATAGTGGTACAAGACATTTCACTTAAATCTCAACATTTAAAAATATTTCTTTTAATGGGAAAGAAGTTGGACAAGTAACAGTGAAATTGGCTGTTTTCCTCACGTGTACAACAGGTACAGCCTGGCTCTGAGGCGGTGTGAGATTTTGCGACTCCTCGTAACGCTTCCCAGTAGGAGAGAAAAAGGTGATTCAACCTCTCTGCTTTTTCATGCCAGAGCATTTCTGCTGAAAATGCTAGCCAGTGAAGAGCTGAAGGGATGGCTCACGTTAGGATGCTTCTGGCCCGAGTCAATCATTTTACTGCTGCTTCACTGAGCAGTTTTCAGATGGTAGGTTCTTCAGGGTAGTGTTCTTCAGTGTTCGTGTGTTTAGCATTTTGCTACATTTCTTAGTAACTTTTAAGCACTTACCAAACTCTCAAAATTCAAGGCAAGGCTGTTGAATTTCCCAGAAATGATGATTTACAGCCTTAGACTCACCCCTCATATGTCATCAAAACTTTGTAAGAGGAGGAAAGCGGTTTAAACTTCTGTTTTCTCTTCATCATGAAGCCCTAGCACCGGAGACACTGCATCGAGAGAAGGTGGTAAGGTGTTTATCTCTTGGAGCAGAAGAAAAAGGAACTCCAGCAGCCTCCTGAGATCCAGGTAAGGATTAAGCTCCAAAGTATCTTTACAGCAGTCCCAGCCTCCTATTCAGTGTGTGCCTTCTCACAGCAGCACTCGGTATCATCCTTGCCCCTCCTCACCCCCTCGCAGGTCTGCTCCCTCCATCAGTGCTACTCCCACATACCAGGCAGTAACAGCCTCCCTCTTTCTCCCCCTGTCTCACAGGTCACCCTCCTTCACGCATACCTCTTCAGACCACAATCTACAAAATTGTTACACGGCTTTTATTTCATTGGAAATAGGCTGGAGGGTAGAATAGCTTTGAGACTGTCTCAGCCACTTTTTGGCTCATAAATTTCACTATATTGAATATAGACATCCCTATATTTGCTTCTCTAGTAAGTCGAGGGAGGTAGTAATTATCTCATTTCAAGAGTAAGGAAGTGAGGGCAGGAATAAAGTGAAACACAGGATCACCAAGTTAGGTACTTAGGACTGGCTTTATGGAGAACTGTGTTTGCGTCAGGACTGGCGACGTTCCTGGGTGATGCTGCAGTGACAGAACACGTGCTGTGGAGATCTGAAATCCACTGTGGGAGGCATCCGTCACCATACACGTGCCCAGATCTAACGCACCCTGCTGCGGTCTAATGAGTCATCCTGTCTCGTGAATCCAGCATGACAATCACTTTTCAAACAAACTTGGTGAACTGTGTCTGAATGCACAAACAGTTTTGGACTAATCAAAATGACATTATTTGATGAGTAAACAATGTCAAATAAAAACATCATTGTCAATCTCGGTCATTCTCAGGCAGAACAAACCTGGCACATTTATGAGCAAAACACAGGGTGAGCTGTTGCGGGGCAGAGGGCCATCGCGCAGTTCTGGTGCTGGCCGAAAGGGAAGTCGCTGGGAGGGATGCTTGGGCTGTTCTGGCACGGACAGAACCAAGGTGTGGAAATTTTATTCCGTTCTGCAGGAAATATTACCAAAAGAAAAATCCTGTTGTTGAAATGAGAATGAGATGTAACAACGTTCTGCAAAACAAAATCTCTTTTTTCCTCCACTATATTGAAAATGCAGTAATATGTACTCAATGACTGTTTAGTTTATATGATACTTCATAACTTTTCAGTTTTATTGAGTTCATTTTCTGATGAAAAAAAGACTTTCAAATTCTGCAAAAATGGTGAAAAATAATTCCAGACAGGCACAGGCTTAAAGAGTTCATTGAATAAGACAGGAGGTTACATGTAACTGCAATTCTAAGTGCCTTTAGTGACATTAGGTATATTTCCTTCCAAAAATCTAATATTCTGCCCATGGATAAGCCCTGTACTATGTGTAACACCTCATAAACTTGAGGTTAGCATATGTTTAAGCCTCTGTAACAATAATCTGACTAATATTAGGAATACTATCAATTTTTTAAAAAATACATGCCTTTTTTTTACTCATATTATTGTTTAATTTCATGGCTTTGGGAAATTGCACTGAAAACTGCTTCCTTTTTTCATATAAAACTCCTCTGTCACATGTTCACTACTTTGCTGCTTTAACCATCATGAATTAATATTCACGACAGCATAGACTTATTGTTACACTGATAATGGATACAGACTTTTATTTATAATAAAGAACATTGCAATGTTGCTCAACCAATCCTCAACAGAACAGTTGCCAAAAGAATGATCTAAAGATTTCTCAGGTATCCTCTTAATACTTACAGGTATGCCACAGTATTCCTATTCCAGTGAGACAGGATCAAATCTGTGGTTAAGGAATGTGGCCTATGATTTAAGCCAAAATTAGATTATTTGAAGTAAAGTTAAAACAAACAAATAAAGAAACCCCCAAATAATCCCCATCTCTGCAAACAAAGCCAACCCGGACTCACTGCCTGACAGTTACCTATTGATCTCATCACTTGCTCGGAAGTTTGTTTTTAAATAGTCTTCTACTGATTTATTTCTGTCCTAAAGGATCATAGTTCTTGAAGGACCTCTGACAGCTCATGTCTATGGTTGTATTTGGAGTTGATAGTGACAATGAATATGAAGACACTTGTTTTGGAACTAAACTGGATTTTTTTTGTGCTTGTACCATGAGATGGTAAATAGAAAGGAGTGACAAACCAGCTCTATACCATTCAACCTTTTAGCTTTCTCTATTGTGTCTCAACTTTTGCCTTTCATTTCTAAAAAAAACCCCTGTTTCCTGGTAAGAAAATATCTTAATCCTTTATTAAACACTGTTTCATCTGTGAACATCTCTGCTGCAAATCTTTTTAACCATGATAAATAACTAGAATTGCGTGTATAGCTCAAAGGTAGTAACTGTTATCAGTATGTTATGCCATTACACTAATTTCAAGGTGTGCTTTGCTCAGTTCCTACTGAGTTCCAGATTTTGCTGACCTTTGACTCTGCAATAATATCCACATAGTTGGACATTATTATGCATGAAGAAAACTTAGAGACCACTGGTGTACCTGGGAAGTTATGAGGGGGATTCAAGATGTGTATTCATTTTGTTAATTGAGAAGTAGTTTTATCACAAGACTTATGGCAGCTAGATAAATGAGAAATGACAGTACAGAGCTTCGTAATTGTCTCTCGTGCAGATAACAGCGCCGCGGCTCCCACTGCTCTGGTTGTGTACAGCTCTCGGCCATGCAGAGCACTGTAATTAAAACAGAATTCCCACAATTATCACTTAGCAGTGCTTTATTATTACAGAATGGGAGAGAAAACTGAATAGATTGTGAAGAGCAACCAATGCTTACTACAGTGGCATTCCCTTTCCGTCTCCTGGCTGGAGAGGATTTGTAGGATGGATTTCATGTTTGAGAGCAATTCTGTTCCGGGAGTGAACTAAGGTGCTTTACCTCCCACATCAGTGGTGAGCTATTTTCTTCCTGTACAACAGGTACCTGCCATAGCTTGTAGGCAGGTGATAGGGAATTTAAGTTAATCCCATTCGCTTTATGCTGGACAACTGAAAGGTAAAAAGGATAATTAAAAAAAAGGTGTTTTTTTAAAAAGAAAGAAAAGCATGTAGGGCTTCACAATAAAGTCTTGAGGTGTTGTTTTGAGAAAAACAAAATGATTATTCAGATTTAATATTTATTCTATTGGTCTACTTAGCACAATGATGTATGTATCCTGTTCAGGAATGCAGACGCAGGCTCAAGTTAGGTAAGGATGGGCATCTGAGGTGTTCATGGAAGGGCACGAGAGCCAAACTGCTCCTTTCTTTCCACTGACAGCAAAGGGAAGTTAGGATGGTGGTACTGCTGTCTTAGGAGTTGTGTAGGTGGACTGAACATATTTGGGTATTTAGAGGTTTGGTTTTGTTTTTTTTTTTTTTTTTGTGGGATTTAAAGTGGTTACAGAAAAATGAATCTACTTTCTTGCCAGTGCTTTATGTTTTGGTTTTTTTCCTCACCAGTGGTCAAAATTTCTTGTTGAGATAATGGTGTTGTAGAACAAGTGCTGAACTGGATCCTCTGAACTTAGGCAGTTTTGTTCACTGCTCCTATTAGCTGTCTCATTTCTACATGCTTGCAGAAGTCAACAGGGTGAGTGTAAGCCTTACAAAGCAAGAAATGAGATTAAAAAGTGCTGAAAGTTTTCATAATCCTTCTTTCTACCAGCTCTTGTATGGAGGAAGGGTGCCTGATCCAGTCTCAGTTACATTTGAAATCAGCTCTGGTGACTGTTGGTCAGCGTCCATGGGTTTGCGTCTTTGCTCTTTTAGTTCACACACAACAGTGCTGTAATTTTTTCTCAATTTGATATTTACATTTAGTTTGTCATCGAAACCTCTTAGAGAAAATTCAAGATTTCTATCCATTTTCTGCGATTTTCCTCTTAGCTTTTACCTCCTCTTGACCCCTGAAAGATTTTGGTTTAAATAAAGCTAAATTCTCTGACTCTTATATACTAATTTGAATTTATAGAATAGTACAGTTTTTGAAAAGATCCATGTAAATAATGTTTTAGTCTGTGTCTGTTGTGGCTTAACCCCAGCGAGCAGCTAAGCCCCATGAAGCCTGTCGCTCACTCCCCTGCAGTGGGATGGGTCAGAGAATCGGGCGAGTAAAAGTGAGAAAACTTGTGGTATGAGATAAAGACAGTTAAAAGGTGAAGCAACAAGCACTGTAAGGAATTCATTCACTGCTTCCCATGGGCTGGCAGGTGTTCAGCTACTTCCCAAGTGCCGTGGTTTCAGCTGGGATGGAGTTAACATTCTTGCTAGCAGCTGGTGATGTTTTGAATTTGGGGTGGGAATAGTGTGATAGCGCATTGGGGTCTTTGATTGTTGCTAAGCAGTCAAGGCCATTTCTGCTTCTCACACCCCCCCACCAGCGAGTAGAAGGGGGGGGGTGTCAAGAAGTTGGGAGGAAATACAGCTGTGACAGCTGACCCCAGCTGACCAAAGGGATATTCCATGCCATATGACACCATACTCAGTATATAAAGCTGAGGGAAGAAGCAGCAGGGGATGTTTGGAGTGATGGCATTTGCCTTCCCAAGTAACCACTGTGCATGATGGAGCCCTGCTTTCCTGGAGATAGCTGGAAGTAGTGAATGAATTCCTTGTTTCGCTTTGCTTGCCTGTGCAACTTTTGCTTTACCTATTCAACTGTCTTGATCTCAGCCTACAAGTTTTCTCACTTTTACTCTTCTGCTTCTCTCCCCCATCCCAACCAGAGGGAGAGAGCGAGTGGCTGCGTGGTCCTGGTTGCTGTCTGGGGTTAAACCATGACACCAAGGAAAGCAGGGCCTTGGGAAGACAGATGCCGCAAGTCCCCTTCCTCCTCCCCCTTTGCCCAGATTTTATTGCTGAGCATGACATCATACAGTGTGGAATATCCCCTTGGTCAGCAGGGGTCAGCTGTCCCGGCTGTGTCCCCTCCCAAGTTCTTGTGCCCCCCAGCCAGCTCACTGATGGGGCAGTGTGAGAAGCAGAAAAGGCCTGGATACTGTGCAAGCACTGCTCAGCAACAGCTAAAACATCCCTGTGTTATCAACACTGTTTTGGTCATAAATCCACAACATAGCACCATCTGACCTTCTATGAAGAAAATTAACTTAATTTCAGCCCAAAACAGTACAGTGTCTAACTTTAGCTCTTTACAACAATACAATCTTCTAGAAAGCTAACTCCAAAATCATTCAATGTTTACAATCTTCCATTATGGGTAACCCATTGTAGCATCAAAAAAACCATGCTTGGTTGCATATAAACTACCTCATTGTTCACAGAATAAGAGCATAATGCCCATATCAAGACAGAAAGCATTTGCAGCTTGATATCTCACGAGCAAGTTGTGATGTCAAGTATTTAAGAAAAAAAAATGAGAAAAATTAAGCTGGGGAGAAGGCATCAGCATCTTTGACTGCAGAACTTCCAAATGTTGGTGTCTTGATGCTGGAAGGCTTCATGATGCCCTTGGAAGAAATCTTTCAATACAAAAAATCTTTGGTATCTTTGGATTCTGTTTAAACTAGGCGGTTTTTCTTGGTGGGTGGATAGAAAGTGACCCAGTTTGTGGCTCTGTTCCGCCCTGTCCCTATGCAGAGTAGCTTTACTTTCAAGGCTATTCTCTGAAATGTATATAACTTACAAAGTCTCTGGGTTTGAGATAAAAAATCACGTATAAGCTAAGCTGGTGGCTTGTCTAAGGAGAAGTCCTTTTGTTAAAAGAAAATCTCGGCTGCGCTCACCAAGTCACCCCTAACATAATATGGTAATTTTAAGATGCGAACACATTATAACTAAGGACCTCTTATCTATTTTATACAAAACCATCTCCACCCCACAATCCAGTATCTAGCTGTATTTCTGACACACGACACTCTAGAGTACCACAGAAAAATCAAATAAGAACTGATAAAAGGCATGTGACAGGATCTATGTAGGCACAACAGGTGTTCTGCAGTCACAGATCTCTCCTTCACCATTTGAGACTCCTCTATGATGACAGAAAGCAGAAACCTTCTAGAATTTCTTTACTTGGCCTGAGCAGCTGAAAACTATGGGCTGTACCTACTGTGGCTTTTAACTATGCAGACAACACTTATTTGTAGCTGTAAGCAAGCAGAAATTCAAGGGCATGGACATTTCTCTTTATTTTCATAGTGTGGGTCGAGCACAAACTGAACTTGCAATGTTAAAAATCATGGGAGTATACACACATTCCCAATAGCCATGTGTATTTATAAAGCAATTAAAATATATGCAAGGAACAATGACATTCTTGCTTTGCAGTAAAGGCAAAACATTGGAATTTTTAATGTTTTTTAAATTTAAAGCACAGATAGAAGATTGCATTAGTTGAATTTAAAGGCAATATTATACATTATATCAATGGCATTCTCGAGGGACTTTTACTAGGTAAAGGAATTTTGGTGAGGGGTCTTTAAGCTGTGATTGTTCTCCTTCCTAAAACATTTTATTATATTTTGTTTTTAGAAATCAGAAACCTCAAAATCAGGTTTTGGATAATATTTCAGAGTAATCTGATTTGCATAAAAAGGAAATATTAACTTTGCCAATTCCTTCCCCTCCCAACATCTTTTTTATATAGCTTCTTAACATAGTATAGGTAGTACAAATGATGCACACTTTGTTCTTGAGTATGTTTATTATATATGACCACGGAGACATTAGAAATGTATAGAAAACTACTGAATGCCATCTGAAAGATATAGGTTCCCATGTGAAACATCAAAAAACATCTCAGATGAAAATGGGAAAGAATGGATGATAATCTAGTTGTTTTGCTTCAACACAAACACAACAGCCATCTCATGTTTCAGGTCTGGATATGATTTCATTTAGACTGAACTTTCCATCTTCCTGTTGACCATCAAAGTCAAGGGCCACCGTGACTTCAGGATTTCAGGGTATTTTGCCAGGAACAGTCACCAGTTGCAAGTACTGGATGTGCCAGAAGCAGAGAGGGTCCGACCTGTTTCAGAGGAATTTAGGCCTTTCTGTTCCAAATGTAAATGGCAGCTGGCTTGCTACCCACAGAGAGACAAAAACATATGGCTATCTAGGGCATGCATCCTGTCATTAGTTATTTAGCAGATTGGACTTCTGGTAACTATTTGCTTACAAATCACTATAGCCTGAGACTTTGCTGAATCTTTTTGTCTCAAAAGAAAGAAAATCTTTCCCTTGGACGGTATCAGATCAGAATATATGACTCGTGTTTGCACGATGATTCACAAAGAGCAAGCCAGATCCAGACACAATTGCTGAGGACTATGCTGCAGATGAGGCATGAATAAGCTCATCGACCTGTGCTGCTCCAGAAAGGGTGTGTGTATATATATACACACACCCCCCACACTCAAAATGGCTTTGAAGTGGCAGTATTCCCGGTGTGCCCCAGGAACAATGAGAAAAGGGCAGTTTTCAGCTCTGGAAGGGAGATAATTTGTTGAGGCACAGATCCCAAGAAAGGCTTATCTTGGAAGCAGCTCTTGGCCCCCCCAAAGCAGGCCAAACTTGAAATTTAGATGAGGTTGCTCAGCTCCTTGTCCAGTTCAGTTTTGGGAATCTCCAAGAATGGCCTAATACAGTTCCATTACTTCAGAGTATAGCTCATTCTCGGTACAGCTGCTGACTGCCAAATAGGTGTACTCAACCAATTACTGCCATTTTTCTGCTTATTTGCATGACACACATATACACTTAAGTTATCTGCAGCTTTCTTTGCTATTTGAATCACCTGCATTTGAGCTAAAGACTTTTGTCGCAGTTGTAGTTACGTACACTAAGACTGAACTTCACACAATGTCTGTATTTATCTTGGGTCAAAAGAATACCACGAATTCCCAAACTTTCAGCAACGGTTTTACAGTAACCGTATTCAGTTGGGGCAGCAGCATTATTCTCCATCGTCTCACTTGTTCCTACTAGCACTAGGTGCTTTCCTGGGCTTCCAGGTGTTGCTAACTGCTAGGAAAATAAATATGTACACAAATATTAAGGTGGCTTAGGAAAATATTTTTTTCTTCCACCTCTAAAAACACTTTTTATACTTGCTTTGAATGCCTGAATCTTCTGAAGGTGGTAGTGCTAGACTATGGAGGATTTCTTCATTTCTGAATTGTACTATGATTATTTGAGCTAGCTATAATCTCCTCAGTGCAAGCACTCAGATCTTTTTGTTGTTCAGCATAAAGGCCATTGCAAATAGTTAGTGAATAATAAATATCTGCCATATACTGCAGCAATATATCAAGTTTCCCAGATGAGAATTCATGAACATAACAAAGCAGAACATTGCCCACTATGGCTGAAAGACTTCCCACCTCCTGTCAGTGCACCAGGCTGTTCCTGACCTTCACGTGGGTCCACAGATGTCAAGAGAAATTATGAAGCACTTCCTCTTCACTCCCTGCACATAGACCACAGGAGGACCCAGAACAGCTGAAGGGCCTGGCTGGGGTCCCTTCTGATGTTAATGGGAGTTTCATCATCGACTTCAAATAAGCTTGGACTTAATCTCCATTGTTTATTCTCCTCTAATAATATTGCCAGAGTACCTTCTTACTCTTCTGTGTCTCCTTCCATACTAATCTCACATCGGTGTTTCCCTGGATGAGCTCTACTTTTCCACCCAGAACTTCCAGCAAGGAGGCTTTCAAAGATTTTTCAATACTTACCATAGATTTCTGAGTGCATGACGGTACAAGGAGAGCTGCTGTACAACATGCTTCACACACACGGTAGGTTTGAGGCTTCGCAAATTCATGTATGCTGTATCACAATGCTCAGTAAGTCCCATATGTTACAAAAGCCTCTGCATGTAAAACATCAGTAAGACTAATGTTTTCAATCCATTTGGGGCCTTTCAAATTATATACTGATAACAGCCTCTAAGGAACAACATGCTGCTCCCCCCCCCAAAAAAAATGCACAGAGAGGTCTCCTACCCAGCACTAGAAGCCGTAAAAACCTCAAGGCAGGTTGTGCTCTACAGGCACCTTTTCAGAAAGGCTATTTAATTCCACGTAGGCACTTCAGCTTGTGTAAACCCAGCTAGCGAGCAAGGTTTGGTTTTTCCTCACACTCTTGATCTGCGAGCAAGACTTGAGTCCTGTTAACAGCAGACGCAGCCACCGCGGTCTGAAGAACGAATAAAATAAAACACATAAATCGGTTGAATTTCAATTATTGCCGCTCAGAAAATACCTCGTTAAGAGTTTTTTAAGCCCGCGCCTCCCCTCTGGCTCACTCCTTTCCACACCCGGGCACGGGCTGTGCCTCCCGCCGCCCCCCGGCCCCGGCCCCTGCCCCGGCCCCGGCCGCCTTCCCCCGTCCCGCTCCCCGGCGGTCGCCGGCGCGGCCCGCC
>NW_009648894.1:783724-784053 GCF_000708025.1 Charadrius vociferus
AAATAAAAATCCACCCAGCCCTCCTCTCAGCTATCACCACTTTATCACCTGCGTGTGCCTGGAAGGAGGCTCTTCCCTCCGCTGAGGGGGGGGAAAAAAATCAGCTTAGGAAAGCAAAGTTTGAACAGCGAATTCCTGTTATTTCAAAACGCCCCATGTGACAGGATATTTCCTTATCATTTCGAGCCCAGAGCTTTTCCCCTGATCCACCAGCCCTTCACAAGTGCGGAGGACCTGCCCGGCGGGAAGCCCTCTCCTCACAGCGGCGGGGCGCCAGGGGCGAAGCCGCGGGGCGATGGCGGCCTCCCTCCTCCTGCTTCTCCTCGCAC
>NW_009648894.1:784251-825330 GCF_000708025.1 Charadrius vociferus
TGAGGGAGAGCCCGAGGAGAGGCGGTAGCCTCTCCTCGGGCTCTCCCTCAGCCGCCCGCCCCAAATGTCTCCCCCTCCTCGCCTGCAACCTGAGGAGCCCGGTGGGCAAAGCTCCATGGCGTTGAGGGTGCCAAACAGGGCCGTCACCGGCGGTGCCTCAGTTTCCCCTGCTGCCTCGGGGGCTTAGACCACCCCCCTCCCTCGTTTTAATGGCGTCACCTAACTTTCCCTCAGCTGTCTCCGTGGGGTCTGCGAAAGAGCCTGTTGTTGGGGCTCTGCTTTTCCTCCAGTCCTCTTGTCTTCCATGGGCCTGGGGACCTGCTCTTGGCAAACAGCTTTCGCAGGGGGATGTTAAGGTTGCTGAGGCATTGGCACGGATTAGAGCTGTGAAAACAGGTGGAAGCTGTGTTTCTTGGTGAAACCCAGTGCTTGCACTCTCTCGCTCTGGGAATTACCGTGATTTGCAGTGCGCTGGTATTTTTCAGTGAAAGTTTTGTATCTGCCCTTCCCAAAAGCCTCTCAGCATCCTCCGCTCTCCAGTTTGAGGTCTGCTGAAGCAAGACTTCATAATGCCACCTTGTAACCTTTCTTGCTTTGTGTAATTAGCAGCAATCATTGTAGGCGATCTGGTGAGTGAGAGTCTGCATGGAGAAGACAGTCATCCTACCTGCTTGCTGCCTCGTTGCTTCCCCTTTCTCTCGCTTCTGGCTTTTGGTGTGCTTTTCTGGTGCTCTCCATTAGTGTTCAACCCCGGTAGCGCTTCACTGGCTTCACGAGTTACTTCTTGATTTACACTTGCATAATCTGTGATAGTTTGCAAATGCTGCAGAGTGTGAAGCTACCTTGGCATACTGGAGATCTTTACTCTGGAAAAGATACTTGGCCAATGAGTTTTTACAGTATATGGCACAATTCTTTGAATATAAGCTGGGGCCAGAGATATGCAAATAGTCACAGTGTGGCAGGTGAAGAAAAATGAAAGACTCTGAGAAAAGTTCTATTAGGATCTACTTGTGACAGTTGAGGGAAAAGATGCTAGATCTCCCTGAATGGGTTATAACGGTGAGGTAGGTTGGTTCCTATGCCTGGCACGTTCCTATGCATTTTAAAGAACTTCCTTCTAGGAGTAATTTTCAAAATATGGACTACTCTGTTAGAAATTGGTGTAATTCAAAGTACCAATACTGTGGTGCTTGTGATCGCGCTGTGGTGGACCTTTAAGTATACCACCTACAGCTCATCTATAGTGAAGAATGGCACCCTGTTATGAGAGCTCTATAACAAATATTGCTACAGAACAGTGAAACACAGTAGCAGTTATATGAGTCATTCTGCTCAGCCCATTTTACAGATACAACTCATCATGTTGACAGGAGCGATATCAAGCGTTTACAGAGAAGAGTTGGCAGGGCATAGAAAGTGTTGCACAAATACCTGGCTTACTTCATATTCTTCTAGGCTATCAAATGACTCACATGGGAAGTGTTGTATGGGAATCCTCTTTGGTGTCCAAGTAGGCAGAACAAACACAGAAAAAAAGCTGTAAAATAGAGCAACACAGGACCATGCTACAAGTCCGCTGTATGGTCATGGGTGAGACAGGAGCAACTCTGAGGGGAAGGAAATCCTGCAACTACAGTTTCAGCCACAGTTGCTCCTGCATCCTGCTACCTCCTATTCTGTCCTCCTGTTTTGGTGCCAACTTTTGGTGCCTGCTTTTCTGTGTTGGCTGTTTAGGTGTTTACCTATGTATTATTCCCTGTCAGAGCACATGCACTGGGGCCCTTGTATAAGCAGGCGTGTTGTGTTTACACACTGCTAACGCTTTGTAAAGGTGCAGTCAGAAAAGCAGAGCACCAAAGATTTGTCGTCTCCCCCCGCTCTCCCCCCCCGGCCAGACCTCCGTTCAGTTTTCTAACCTTGTTTCTGAAGCCAAAACTCTGCACCTTTTCAGGCTTGGGTGCAGCAATCCAGGCTTTTGCCTTTGGGGTAGCTTTTTCACGTGCATAGCATCTGCTCTGTAACACCATGCGCTGCATAAAATAAGGAATGTTATTTTAGGGCACAAACACAATTTTAGTAGTTTGAAAGATCAGGCAGTGTTTTCCACACATGTGAAAGTGCCTGACATTTCTTTTACCCAGAAACTTTAAATAAGATTTCAGGAAAAGGAGAGCTGCAAGCATTGCATATATCAGTTTACAAGAACATTGCGCTAAATGGTAGTAGAAAAGCAGAATAAAAAATGTTATCACCAGCAGTGATAATTATACATTTCCTTGTATTGTCTGTGAGTAAAACAGATTGGCAAAGGGCAACAATTTTGATCTCCAGTGCTCATCAGTTTTACACTACTTCCCAGTGAGCTGGAAGACAAAGGACAGGAGAAGGAAACTGAACCATGGATAAGTCTAAGTCAGCTTTTTCTTCAAGAGAGGTTTTTTGTTCCCAGTTTATCCTTCTGCAGAAAAGTATGATCATTTCCACATTGAAGCCTCAACAGAGAAGGGAAAATTTTCTGTGGGTAATCTGTTTTCCCCTTAAATATTTCTGCATTATAGAATTTGTTTAATTTGGTAATTACACGCTAAAGTAAATAATGTTTTAATTAGCTTCAATCCAAACAAATTAGTATTTCTCTTTCCTAAGTTGTAGCCTGGTTAAAATACAGGTCTTAAAAAGATCTTGTGCATTCTATTACATTATGCGATCCCGTATCAGAGAGAACTATTAAGTTACCATGCTAAAATGTATCACAAGGGGATCAGAGAGGAGAAATTCTCAGACTTTGGGCAAGACCAGCTCAGAAATGTTGCATTCCATAGGACATCCAAGAGTAAGAGATGCTAAAAACTTTTCTAGTGGTTACAATTTTGAAATAAACCTTGAATACGTGAAAATGCATGCTGTGAAGCTCTGTTTACTATGAGGGAGAAATAACTTTGGGAGCTATGAAGAGCCTTGGTAGTTTTCATAAGTCATTAAGAGGCATACCTGATGATGGCAAATCCCACTGTTGCCAGTATTTCATTCGTAATGGAGAAATGTAAGAAAGGAGAAAGAAATCCCTGATTACTGCAGTTGAGTGAAAAAGGAATATGCTCTTCTAGCCCTACAAGTAGCCTGTGTATAAAGCTTAAAGAAAATTCCTTCCCCTCAGGTCAGACTGTAAGGATTTTAGCAGAGCTTATGGGAACAGACCTCCCTGCTGTGGGGAAACAGAGCCTGAAGAACTTAATGGCTGTTGTCATCTCCTCATGCCTGGGAGCCAGGATCAAGGAGCCAGTGCTGCTGGAGCGCTCAGTGTCAAAATCTGCAGTGTATGGTGTGTGTGCTCCCTTGTTTCTGTAACTCCCATGGGTGCAGCTTGGAATGATGCCACGAGTGTGTTTTTTATCTTCAGTTTAAGCCGTGCTGTAAAGCTACAGGAGACACTAGATCTGCATCTCTGCTGCCCTGCACTTTTGAGTGTAGATTCTTTCACTGATGCAAAATAGTTGAAATGTCCTCACATCTGAACTGCTTGCATTCTACAGTCACTTTAACGGGTGTCGGCCACACAAGTACGATACCTTCTTTGGCTGAACAGATGATGAGATTTTAACCCCAAGAGCAGCGTCCACATTCATGTTTCATTTAGATAGTAGGTAGGATTACTTCAAACCAAATGATTCCAGTGTTTTTTGTCTTACAGATACTAGCATCTTCTTAATATATAATGAAGATCACAAGCGCTGTGTACTGGCTCAAAGCTCTAATTCAGTGACTACTGCTCCTTGCGTTCAAGAAAATGAGTCACAAAAATTCAGGTGGGTCTCAGATCACCAGCTTATGAGCATAGCATTCAAATTGTGCTTGGGAGTACCTTCGAAGAAAGACTGGGTTCCGATCACTCTGTATCCTTGTGACAAGGCTAGTGAACTTCAGCGATGGGAATGCAGAAATGAGACTCTCTTTGCAATCCAAGGGGAAGATTTGTTTTTCAACTATGGAAACAGACAGGAAAGGAATATTATGCTGTACAAGGGATCTGGTTTATGGAGTAGGTGGAAAGTCTACGGAACCACAGACGATCTGTGTTCTCGAGGCTACGAAGGTAAAGTTCTGTAAATTAATTTCTGTATTTCAAACTCATTTCTATGTATATCTAACTAAAATATTTAGAAGTGTAGGAGAATTTCCGTCATCTCATTAATGATCAATGAGTGTGAATTCTGGTGAAATCAGCAATACTCAAGTGTGCATTTTGTTTTTTGAGGGGTTCATTTTGCCTTTTTGTCAAAATTGTCAACGTTCTAGTAGATAATTAACCATGCATGGTAGAGATTCATTTGGAGAGCGGAAAAAAGGTCTATGGTTATTCAGAACACGTGTATAACTATTGCACAGCAGTTAATAATAGCTTTTACTATTTACATGTGTACAGAAGGACATAGTGTGAGTGTATAGTCTGTTATTATGTGTTTTGTTTGTTTTTTTTTCCTTGGGGTGCAAATATGAATTATGCTGTCAGGAGTTAATTAACTCTTGATATCTTCAGCTCCAGCTTATTGAACATGCCTTCGTAGGTGTTTAAAATGAGTCTCAGAGTTGGTGCTGAAGTGTTAGACAAAGAAATAAGATAATTTAAATAGTTAAATTTGAAAAAGTTATGTATGATATCTACATATATATATATATTTACGATAAGTAGCTGGGAATGCGTCTGGCTTCCCATTTAGTATTCTTTGATAAACAGAAATGGGCACAGAGGGAGGTAAGGATGCATTTTCTAGGGTTTACACAATGGCTGATTACAGTATTAGTTCTTGGTCTACAGCCAGAATAAAAGAACCCTAGCAAAGCAAAATGTGTGAAAGGAGACAGCGGGGAGATGAAGTGATGGCCTGCCATTCCTTCCTCCTTTGTTTTCTAGCAGCTCTGCGAGACAGTGACCTTGGTATGTCATCTCTCCAGCAGTCCTTGTTAAGTAGTGCTCCTCTGTGTGTTCTCCCATCAACACGTGTATGTTATATGTGCACATGCAGAAAGCTGCTTTAGTTACTTTGATAAGTTTCATTGAGTCAGGTTTCTGGTGAAACAAAAATTATCTTTAGATGCCAATGGAAATTTTATTTGGGCAAATTATATTGGAATCACTCTGTGGTATATATCTTTCAAGTTTACATGTATGTGCTCTTCCCTGTCTAAAATGGTCAGTAACCAAGTGGCCTATTGACAGAAGAATCAGCCGTTGTTTGTGCTCAAAAAGAAAATTGCTTAACTGTGTGGATTTTATATTTTTGATTGTTACGCATGTAAAATTTACCATGGGAATGTACTTGTCTTGGCTCAGCCAGTTCTGGTCAGCGATCTCCTTAAGCAGTAAAAATTTGTCTCATTGTGGACATGAGTATCAGCTTAGACCTAGACAGTAAAATTATCAATGTCCCATTTCTAGTGCAGTTTGTATACTAAGCTAGCAAGCTTTGCTTGCTATAATACACTATAACATGATCATAAAGCTGAACTGATATATATCTCGTGCTTATTACTGCTTATACGTTTTTAAATTGTTATGTCTCCTTAGATACCTACACAGTAAAAGGAAATGCCAATGGAGCACCTTGTGTATTCCCTTTTAAGTTTGGTGATAAATGGTATGCTGACTGCACAGATGCTGGCAGATCAGATGGCTGGTTCTGGTGTGGAACCACTTCAAACTTTGATGTTGACAAGATGTATGGATTTTGCCCATTGAAATGTAAGTTTTTTGTGCTGTTATTCAGCTCCCTGGAAGTATTGGTGTCCTTATCATGTGCTTTACTGTACAAAATACAGTTTGAAATGGTGCTGGTTTGAATACAGTTAGTTTCAACTGTAGTATTACAAATATACAGAACTTTATTTAGAAATGTTGATATTACTTTAGGTAAGTTGAAGTGATATGCCTGTATGTATATGAATTCTTTTAAATGTGAATAAAGTTTCTCTGAACTGCTGTGAAATACATATTAAGCATTTTGTTTGCAAGCTGATGCTTATTCTGTCATGCTGAGAGAGGTAGCACTTCGCCCTCCCTTCTTCTTTATTACTGTGTTTTGCTGTAAAGCTCCAGCTGACCGCAGTCAGAGCTAGGGAGAAAAAATATGTCTTTCTTTTGATGTGAAGAAAACAGTGTGGGTTGATCTTAACTGGTTTGATGATGAAGTAACAGTGTCCTTGCCTGATTTCCATGAACGTCGCATTTATTATTTCAGACAAATAAAAAATGCATGTGGGTTTTTTTTTTCCTATGCCAGTGTTATTTTCAAGATATTAAAAACATGTTTGGAATATCAATCCTATTAATACAGCACATGCAAGATCAACTTAAGAATGCTACCTGTCTAGTGTTCTTTGAGTAAAGCAAATAGAAGGCATCATTAAAATTTTGTTTAATTCTTTGGCATAATTCAAGGAAATCCATTCAGATGGCTGTGATTGTTTTTGGACAAAGCTGCTTTATGCTGATTGCCTGCATGTTTCCTTCCTGATTCTTCAGTACTGGCTATAAAATATTCAAGTTTGGATGTTATATTTTAATGAGAGACAGGTTGTGGTAGCAGAAGTTTTAGTCAGCCTTATGGAAAAGGAATGCACTGCACGAGAGATCAATAAGTTAATAAACTTCAACAGCACCTTTAAACGTAGAACATTTAAGTCGTTGTACGTTATACTTTATTTAATAAGATTAAAGTGTTGGTTGTTTCTTATACTGTCTGGGGGAGCAAAGGTGCCTGTATGAAAATATGTGGTGCAAACTATTACAGCTTTTGATACAGGGGCCTGGCCATACAGTGAAATTATCGTGATTGAACCAGTCACTTTTTTTTCATTGTGAGCAAAACTGGCTCAAACGTTCTCCAAAATGAAGAGGGCATAAGACTATACTTATAGCAGTTGTTATACTCAACAGAAGTGCAGAATTTTGACAGTAGAGGTAACATAATTGTGAGTATGAGCTCCTAATTTGGTGCTTTAAAAAGGTGTGCTCATATAATGACAGTGGAAACTTAAATTTCATGAGAAGAAGCTGAGAAGTGTTGCTACATCAGACAATTTTTAGTAGCCTAGGAAATACTGGTTCCTTACAGGTTACACTGCATCTTTTTGAGCTGTATGTTGCACTACAATGTAAAAGTAGGTTTGGGGCAAGAAAACAGGTTGCACAGTGTAAGACAATCAGGAGAGTAAGTCATGAGGTGTGCCTGTAGTGGTATTCAAGTGGGGAAAAGTCCATTGAGGCCACTTTCTTGATAGATGAAACAGCTAGAATTTTTGTGAAGAATTTAGAAAGCCTTATAAGTAGTGCGTAAAACTTGCAGCTGACTAGGAAGGAAACAAATAGTGCCGAGAATGAGGAAATATTTAAAGGATCTTAGCCTGGTGTGTTAATCATGGGGCAAATCTACATCCTTGTATCCATTTACAAATACTGAATTTATTTTTTATATCAGGCTTTTTCCCCATACTGGTGTTTCAAGATGTTTTGAAGGGTTTTTCATTGTGGTTTTGTTTCTGGTTCAAAATTCCTGGTGAATTGGTCAACTAAGTTGTGTGGGGTGATTCATGTTGTTTCTTCTCATTTGTCTGGAACTCATAACTTGACTTTGGACCTCACAAATTTATCTAGGAAAAAAAAAAGAGGGGATCATTTTAGGAAAAGACATCTAAGTGAAGATAAGCATGTGAAGGAAGTTTAGTATACTTTTGACTTTTTTATTATTGACAGCATTATAACTGTATATACTATATTATAAATTCACATAGACTGTAATGTCTTTATTATGAGATTCCTGCCCTCCTTTCCTCAGAGAGGAAACAATGGCAACTATTTTATAGTCTGTCTAACAAGATTTATATAAATTTTTTTTTGGCCATGATTCTATTCATGCAGTTTCCAAGTATATTGGACTCAGATTACAACTTGTTTTGGATGGATAACTAAACTAAAAAGAACACTGTTATTGTTACTGCTAGTCAAAGGCCATATATCAGCTTGTAATTTTCAAATTAAAATCTCTCAAGACCATTACCAATCTCCTGATTCTTACATTTCCAAATTCAGGACAAATACTATGTTTTGATATGATAAATACTATGTTTTGATATGTGTTTTGATATTGATTTGGCTTTTTTTTATAATTATAAATGTAATAAATATTTGGATTGATCAGGACTTTATGGCTTTCCTGTAAGTTTGAATTTATCTGTCAAGTGCTATGCTTGAAATTCAATGCATTTTTTAATCTGCTTTGCTTTGCTTTGATTTAAAAACTGAGAACGTTCAAAGACATGAATGAAATCTTCTGCCTTACTATATTGTATTTTGGGGATTTCGATGGTAATCATAGTGGAAATAGCTAGATCTCACTAATTTCAGTGTATACAAAATGCTGAACTCATCTGTGTAGGGATGAAGTTCAGCTTTTTTATTCTTTTTTTAGTTATGTACTAAGCACAGGTGTGGTTTAACATTAATTTAGTTTAGATGCTAAAATATTTCAGAAAAGTGATTAATCTTCTGACTTCTCTGGGGATATTAAGCTTTAAACAATAGCATATAGATTTTACAAAATCCTGTTCTCTGAAGGCATTTGACCTCATCGAACTCAAATATCTTAAAAACAGTTTTCCCAAGGTTTGGAAATTAACTTTATTTTTATGAAAGACCAAAGTTCTACAGAAGAGCACCATATGCAAGTCAGCTATAAATTATAAGACTGGGGGAGTGAGGTGGATGGTTGGATAAATACCTGAGACTTGTTTACCTCTTCCTCTGTAGTGATTGTACAAGACTTATAAAACCCTTTTTATCAAGTCAGAGCCAGTTTTCTTTATTGAAATATAGATATTAATATTTTTGCGATCTCTGTTTTATCCCAAGCTTGTGCTTGTGCACAGGAATTTATGGTCTTGTAGAACATAGCATAGTGAAAACATGTTGCCTTCTGATAGTCATGAAATATTTTGGACGGAAGTGGATAATGATAATAGGATGAAAGTTCCCATGTTCAGTCAAATGTCAGTAATACAGTAGGTTATGTTTGATTTTTGTTTTCTAAGGCTAATTTGAAAAGAAGCACTTCATATTATCTATAGTCTATCAGATTTCATACAGGAAAAAGTGGAACTGGTTACTGACCTGCTGACATTTAACATGTATCATCCTTTGTCTCGAGTTTTGTTTATTGTACTGTTTTCCTCTTATTTGCACAATTAGATTTTCTGAGCTCTCTGAATTCGGAAAAGGAAAAGACGTCTTTCTCTCAAATTTTTCACAGCTTGCAACTTGAAAAACTCTGATACAAGCTGCAGGAATTTCAGTCATTTTCCCACTGTCAGCAGACATACAGTGACCTCTGCTATATTCTGCTTTTGTCATGCAACTTTAATCTCTTTATGGAGTGATATTTAGATCAGCGTTGGGGCCTCCTGTAGGTTCCATTTTTGGCAGTGCAAGATCACACTGTTGTCTATTGCTTGTCGTGGGGATTCAATTGAGATGAGTCAGGAGATGCTGGAGGCTGCAGCAGTGTAAGGAGTGTGGTACCTTCTGGGTGTGCTTCTAATGTTAGGCCCTGCTGGATGATGTTTTCACTGGTTTGGCATTGCCAGAAAGTGCCAAGTTCAGGTATTCGAGGAGATTACAGTCAGGTCACGTTGCAGAGAAGAAAGCGTATGTCAGAAGAAAGCATGTATGTCAGGTACATGCATCAGACTAATTGGGAATTGCAGGAAAATGTGAGATGGATGCTGATGATAATGTAAGTTTTGCATTCAGTGCTTGGGTCTAATTACCTCTATCACCGTAAGAAAATCCATAGCCACTTTACATAGTACTCAAAATTAGTAAAAAAATTGAGGTTTCTTATGTCAGAAAAGTGCTCAGCTTGATATACAACTTAACTAGCATAAGTCTGGAAGTTTTTAGTCATTTTCTCCACAGTGACAAATCAACTGGTTTAGCATGACTTTAGCCACTCATCTTCTACCTTAAACAGCAGCTTTGTTATACTCGAGAAAATGGTGATGTTGTTTCATTACCTATGTACTGTCCAACATGGCTGTCATAATTTATCTCTGCCCTGGATTCGCTAACACTTTAGAGAGCCTCAGGACTCCTTGCAAACCTGTTGTCTATAGCAGTGTTTAGGTTTTATGTATTTTTGCTATGCAATTTATTCTATATTTTATCTGGCTCCATCTTCACGATCAATTATGGCATTTCTTTTTCTCCCCACAGTTAATAGTATTGATTTGCTGTGGAATACAGATCCTTTAACAAATGTCCAGTACCAGATAAACTCCGAGGCAGCTCTGAAATGGCACCAGGCAAGAAAAAGCTGTCAACAACAGAAGGCAGAGTTATTAAGCATTACAGAGCTGCATGAACAAACATACCTGACAGGTAGGGTAATATCAGTTTTTTTTTAGAAGTGCATTATTTAACAATGACACTTATAGAGAATGTTCCATCTTGAAAATGGTTATTTGTTCAATTCGGGTAATTGGTAGATTTAAATTGTTATGTTGAATGATTCAGCTGGAAAAATCGGACAGATAATGATTATTTTATCCTGATTTAATATTGCCAGAAACTTACAGTAACATAAAAAATACAGCAATTAAATAATGCAAGCAATAAAGAATGAATGTTGGAATGCAGGAAGATGCAAAATAGTTTGTAAACCAAAGATGCAGATTGAATCCTTTTTGTGCTCTACTTGTTGTGTGTACTAGTCAACATTTTTGACCTATATCTTTAAAGCTGTCATATCATCACTATGTGCTAAAATATGAAAAGAAAGAAAAAGAACTAATAAAAAAAGGACTTTCAAATAGCTTGGTTATTTTCAACCTCCTTCAGTGTTTTTTGAAGTAATTTGCAAACTTCTAAGAGAAAATTCAGTCCTGAATTTGTGCTTGAATACCTTTACAGATATTCAAGACTACAATGCCTAATGCCTACAATGAGACAGTCTCACAGAATGGTAGAATCACAGAATGACAGGGCTGGGAGGGACCTCTGGAGATCTAGTCCACCCCCCCTGCCAGAACAGGTGTACCTAGAGCAGGTTGCACAGGATGGCATCCAGGTGGATTTTGAATGTCTCCAGAGTCGGAGGCTCCACAACCTCTCTGGGCAGCCTGTTCCAGTGCTCTGCCACCCTCAAAGGAAAGAAGTTCCTCCTCATGTTTAGATGGAACTTCCTATGTTCAAGTTTGTGCCCATTGCCCCTTGTCCTATCACTGGGCACCACTGAAAAGACTGGATGCAGTACTCCAGGTGGGGTCTCACAAGAGGGCTGGAGGGGGAGAATCACCTCGCTTGACCTACTGGCCACTCTTCTTCTTATACAGCCCAGAATACGATTGGCTTTCTGGGCTGCAAGTGCACATTGCTGGCTCATACTCCATTTCTCATCCAGCAGTACCCCCAAGTCCTTCTCAGTCGGGCTGCTCTCAATCCATTTGTCCTCCAGTCTGTAATGATATTGGGGGTTGTCCCAACCCAGATGCAGGACCTTGCACTTGGTCTTGTTGAACTTTGTGAGGTTCACACAGGTCCACTCATCAAGCCTGACAAGGTCCCTCTGGATGGCATCCCTTCCCTCTAGTGTATCAACCACACCACTCTGTCATCTGCAAACTTGCTGAGGGTGCACTTGATCCCACTGTCCATGTCATTGATTCCATTTAACAGTATCAGTCCCAGTACAGACCCTGAGGGGCATCACTATCATATCTATTTGGACATCAAGCCATTAACTGTAACTCTTTGGATGCAGCCATCCAGCCAATTCCTTATCCATCTAATAGTCCATCCATTAAATCCGTATTTTTCCAATTTAGAGGAATGATAAATGTATTTTTAATGCTATTAACAGCCTGTTCTCTCTAAACTTTTGTTTTCAATTTAAAGATTTGGTCAAAACATTGGTCTTTTTTTTTTTTACTGAGTGTGATGAAATTATTGTTGAAATTAATGCTCAAGGGAGCAATCTGGCACTGACATATCGAAGTGAGTTATTAGTAGGTGTGTTTTAATTGCTAACTAGTAGATATTGCTGCCAAATATATGTGAAAATCAGTTTTTCATTCTACAGCTCTCCTGGCAGAACCAGGATTTCCTATCATGCTCAGTTCTTGATTGTCTTAACCACAACCTGTTTGTGTAGAAGTAGTACTGGAACATGTTAATGTGTTGGTGCCAAATCAGGCTCTGGTATGACATTCCAGTCCTTTCCAGTGCTAAACTACCCCTCCTTTTAACCTTGCCACGCGTAAAGTGCAACACATAATCATGGTGTCAAAGACAACAAAAATATATAGAGCAAAATTACGTATTGGCATGATGCCATCAGTAGAAGCAGAAATAAATAATATATATAGTGCAATGATTTTCTGTGAGCGAGGCAGAAATGCATTTAATTAAAAAAAAATTAGCAGTCATCCAGCTGGGCTTCCCAGTCTTGTGCGAAAGGCAGACATAGGCAATTGATTAATAATAACTATAAATAATGCTGGAGAATTCAGTAGGACCATACATAATCCTGATTTTTCTAGGTGCTTTTCAGAACTGGAGGATTAATTTGGAACTGGTTTTAGAAGCTGACTTATCATTGGCTAAAGAAATGAAATCAGATGAGTCTGAAAAATGTACAAGATATGCTGTTAAAAAGATGATGTTTGAAATTATCACATTTTAATGTAGTTTGATAAAATGCAAACAGTTTTTTTACAGTATTTTGTAAATTTGAAACTCACATTTGTTAATTTTATTGGAAGATAAAATACACGGTAAGAAACTATTCATGTTTCATTTTAGAAAACTGATTTTGGTTTTGTGACCTTTTGGGCAACTTTATCGATTTAATATTTTATAAAGCTACAAAAAATGATCTGTTTCATATTTATGATCATTGGCTTATAAAGAGCATGCAGAAGTGGCATTTTGTTTTCTATTGTAATACAATTCTCCACACCTAAAACTGTGAAAACTCTAAAACTAAGGTGACCTATGTAAGATGACATGTTGTGTCATCTTTAGCATAGTCACCTTAACTAAAAGATTAAAAGTTGTTAAAACTTGTACTGGGAAAAAGTAGAAGCAGATGGTTTATCTAGAATTCAGCTTTCATTTTGAGAAAGTGTTTGCTTTTGCTATGGAATTCCAGTATCTCTCTCTGTCTCTGTTACCTAGGTTTGACTGGCAGACTGAGTTCTGCTCTCTGGTTTGGTCTGAACAGTTTGAATTTCAACAGTGGATGGCAATGGGTCGGTGGCGCTCCTTTTCGATACTTAAATTGGGTTCCAGGTAAGGTTAAATATGTTGCTACTCAGTTTAAAAGGCAAAAATTTGGTCATCGTGTAACATATTTCTTTTCTAGTACTCTATTCTCCTGCAATTATTGAGCTTGTTTTGATGTTGAAATATTCTGACTATGGCTATAAACACTGTGAGTAGCGGCCCTTATGCTTGGGATTACACACTGGGCTTAATTACTGGGATTAATTTATTATTCAGAATGGAAATGGTAGCCTCAACATCCAGAGGAAAGTTTTAAAAGTCATCTATTTACACTTCATTAGTATATCTGCTTAATTTACTTTATTTCTATATGAATACAGAATAAATCTGACGCTGTAGGTGTCTTCCATTTGTGAGATTAGGCTGGTCAGTGTAGGTTTTTTAGGTTTTTTTTTTGTTTGTTTTTTTTTTTTTAATTCCTTTCCAGTTTGTTTTAATTACTTGTTTGAAGATTAGATTAGATTAGATTTTCATTTTCATTTGGGTTTAGCCTACCCATGGCAGTAACATGTATGAAACTGAACACGTTAGGCTAGTCTACTTTGAAGCAAGCCTAGCTACTTCACACTTGTAGTTGCAGTGTTGAACTCTGATGCCACTATTAAAAAGTTGGTCTCTGTGCCAACTGTATACATGGTGAAGAAGAGGTGCTTTTCTGGTTTACTCTTCAGAGTGCCTGTGTTAAGGTGTCTTTTTGCAGGACCCTTGTTCCCTTGCACTGGCTATTCAGGAAACCTTTGGAGACTAATTTAAAGTAGATGTCTGAAGTTATGCAGTGTAAATACTCATTTATCTTCACTAAGCATGTCACATGTATTTAATCTGCAGTAAATATAAATGCACGCTCCTTAGTATCATCTAGTGGCTTCCTTGTGTAGACAAGGCCAAAAGGACTTCTTAGGTGAACAAACTTCTTGAGTAGGTAGGCTTTGAAGAGTGAATTGAACTACTTTGTAAATAGCTCTCCAATGCAATGAGCACACACAGGTAAACAGATGGGCTGAACTGCAAGTTGCTGTGAAGGTATTTATAGATCTGTCATCCAAATGCACTGAGGAGGATCTGCATGGTATGAAGAGTGGGGGAAAACTGATTGTGAGGTAGAGCCAAAGCAGCAAGGGGAGCTGTTTATGGTTGATAAAAGTGCAGACAACTCTCAGTTGTCCTGTAAAGAATTAGGTGGATTTTGGTGTAACGAAAATGGGCCCCATTTATCTTTAACTCCTATGTTTCTTAATTTAATTCAAAGATAATGAAAATGGGCCCCATTTAACTCCTTATGTTTCTTAATTTAATTCAAAGATAATAGTCTTTCAGTCCGTATAACCTATTTTATATTTGTGTTATCTCCTTCATGACTTTACTTTGGTCAGCCTACCTCTATCATCCCCATTACGCTGGATGTTCAAGAGCTGGCTGTTCTTCCCCTAGTATATTTTAAAAGAATTTGTGGAAGCTTCATATTCTTCCACCTTGCTATCCCTAAATAAATAACAGAAAAACATGGGAACAAACTTGTCAACATTTAAACTAAAATTATGCTGGGTAGGGATTTGGGCATTTGGGAGAGCTAACTGTCAACAGCTGAACTTTTTCTGTGCATTAAAACAATTTAAATTTGTATTTTTGATGTAAGCATATCTTTTTCTTCTATGGGAAGAATATATATCATGATTGCAAATACAAGACTAACTGTAATCTAAGGTAATGAAATCATAATGATATGAGACAAGTTTCAGTGAACAATCTTGCACACTAAAAAATATTGTTTTGCTGTGTTTGGTGCTGAGTAGTACTGACACTTGCTTGTTATGTAGTATAGTGGCATGTGTTCAGAAATGAAAGAAAATCCACGTTAAGTTTAATCACATTAGACCAGATCTTGAAAAGTTCATCTCATTTACTGCAGAGATTTGTTCTGTTCTACACGTTCTGCTTTTCTTCTAGATGTTTCTGTTACTGCTAATGCAAATCTTCAACTGAAAATATCCAAATATCCTGCTATTTTCATATTGTTTAGACAAGTGGATAAGAAGTTCACATTAGTAAAATAATTGCTTATTATTTTTCTGTCTTTACTGTTATACTAAGTACAGAATTTGACTAGCTTACTGAACAGTTTGTTCACCTAGAGATTTTGGTCTGGAGTTTGGATGTTCTTCATTTAGAAAGGCAAAAAATCCAAACAAAATAAATAGATGCACTGTAATACCTTTCATCGAGACTTTGAACCTGTGAAGAGGCTGTTAAATTGTGAACTGGATAAATATCTCAACTTGCAGTTGCTGTGAAAAAGTATCTCTTAAGGGAATGCACTGCCCCGTTTAGTCTAAAGGACTGTGGAGAATCACAGTTGTCTATATGTTAATGTATCTTATAAATAAGGCATGAAACAGATTAGAATGTGATAGTAATTGGGAGGCTAACCATGATGTGCTTGTACTTCGCTGTTGTTGTTGAGGTTTTGGTTTGTCTGTTTTTAAAGGACATCCTTCTCCAGAACCCGGAAAAATCTGTGCAGCATTAAACCCTGGCAAAGGTGCTAAGTGGGAGAACCGGGAATGCGATCAGAAACTTGGCTATATTTGTAAACGAGGAAACACTACTTTAGAATCTTTCATTATTCCTACAGGTAGGTTTGGTAATAAACCCTCAATAAAGTAATTATGTCCAGGGGTTTTAGTCTGTCATTCTAATAGCTATTTGTTATTGCACATGGTAAAACCAAGTAAAGGTCTCTGCAGACTGTGGCTTGACCAAGATTCCCTGTAAAAGTGAACAGTGTGTGCTTCCTCTTTGTTCTGGCCTCCCTGCTTCCTGTGTAGTCATCTTTCTTCAGTAGCTTTGAGTTCTAAATTGCAGAAATGATGGAGTTCTCTTTTGCAAAAACAAGCAGACCTGTCAGATTTTGTTCATAAAATAAGAAGAAGTAATTCAATTTTTAAGAAAAAGTTATTTAACTTTCTAAAGCCCCATGTACTCAGTGAAACTAGTCTATTTCTTCTCGCTGTCATTTTTACTACTTGTGAAATAGAGTGAGTTTGCCAGTGCGAGTTGGTAGTGGACTAGAGGAATTTTTTATAGTTCTTTTGAGAGGGTTAAATAATTTTTATATATATATATATAAAATAAATAGATATATATTTATATATAGGTATATAAAATTATTTATTTTTATATATATAATTTTTATCTTATGAAATTATTTAAATTATTCATGTACAGACACCTTTTCAGAAGAAATGTAATTCTGGCACGTGTGTAATGTACGTAGGAAAGACACAGCAGAGATAAATTTTCATAGCTTTATTTAGACCTGTTTCCTTATTAGCTCTCTGTGTACTATAAAAACCTTGTAACTTATTCCTTTGTTTCATCATTCCTTCTTTCTGTTCTTTTCAAGTTTCTTTCTCTTTCCAGGACATACAGGTATCTCCTAAATCCACTGACATTATCTTGTATAGGTTTTAGAAGCAGAAAGCTAAACCGTTACTGCATTTCCAGTCCATTTATTAATATGAATTGTTGGCAAACCAGATGTTTTGGAGACTCAGTGTTTGACATTTGGCTTAAAACCCATGGGTTTTTAATGCTTTTCCTCTGTTTGCCAATATATAATGAGTCCAGTCAAAAACACTTAGAACAGAGACTTCTGCCTAATTTGCTTTTCGTTATTGCTCAGAGAAAAAAACCACAAGAATGAGCTAGTGTCTCATTAATTAAATATTGAAATTGATATTTAATACTTAAATTAGTACTAAAGTATTGAAATCAAGCATATTTGCTGCCTTAGCTGAGAAGGACTTCAGTGTGTATTTTAATTATTTCCTAAATTAAGATGTAAAGTTTTGTTAATATTTGTATACAGCTGATAACTAGATAGTTTAATTTATATAGGTTGCCTTAGATTGTTCAGCTGACTGCTGCTCAGCTTTTCAGGTTTCATACATCAGTTCTTAAATACTGGTGCCCATAAATATACTATCAATTCAACACTGGCTGCTATCTTATTTAGATTTGAATTCAGTTTTGGAGGGTCTAATGGCCATTTCTTTCTTATGCATTAGGCTTTTGATTCCCCCACCCTACCCCAGTTTACCAGTAATTTGGAGGAAGAACAGAAACGAGATAAAAGTTTTAAATTGTACAGAAATTGCTGAGTAAACATGGTGACAGATTAACCAGAGATTGGCAGTGATTCACTTCATAAAATATTTTAAAAAATGTCCCATGGGGGGAAGTCATAAAAGGAATAAGCATGTGATCATGCAAGGTGTTAAGTGCCCTCAGCTTCTAATGGTCTAAAGGAAAACTCATGGCAGATGATGTTTTCCTGACTAGGGCTCCTAAGTCAAGAAATAAATTAATCGTGAATTCATACATGCACCTAGTTGCGCACTTAACATTAAACAGAGAGGCAATCCTTTGAATTTTTAACCCTTGAAGTTACAAGCGAACCTAACAAGGCAGTATGCGAGGACTGTGGGACGGAAGAACGTTTTACAACAGAATATAATCACACTTGTGTCCCAAACAAAGTAGAGAAAAATCTTTATAGAATATTTATTTTTGTTGCAGATGAAGATTTTCATGAAGCCTACAGCTGTACAGTTTTTTTGTAGGAGAAGTGTTTTTTCCAGCAGGGGGCCACATCATTTTATACATCTAAGTGATGCAGAATCTTTGGGCCTCAAAGCATTTGTCCTGTAATACAGCAAAGTGGATTAATAGGAACCTGTTAATTTCAACTGCAAAACTTGCGTATTTTTTAACTTAATTTTCCAAGGAAAAGCTGTCTGGCTGTCTGTCTACCTCCACCAAGTGACTGCCAAAATAGATTTCATCCCAATCCAACAAGGTGTAGTGATCTTAAAGTACTAAGTTTCTAGTGTTTCATAAAACATTCTGTTAGAGGAAATAAATGCCCTTAGTGTCACTGTTGTGACTGCTGTGTGAGCTCTCTCCTATCAGACCACAGAGAATGTGTGAGAGAGAAATTTGAATACCTGAATCACGAGACAAACTTCAGATAGTGCTTTCACCCTTTTTGACCCCCAAGTCAATCACTGTGAGATCTTCAGACTTCAGGAAACCAAGATTAAAGTTTACAAAAGTATTTTCTCTCTGTTGGAAGAATAACCATTCTGCACTTACAAACTTCATTTTTGTATCTTCATCTATTTCACAGTAAATTCATCAGCTGTACATTTGGAATAAAATATTGTACACATTAATGTCATTTCCTTTGTTGCATCTTATTTGTTTTAATTTGCTTTGCTTCTTTTGCTTAAGTCAAATGACGTTCAGGGAGTAGTACTTTTTTCCATTACGATGAAAAATAGATTGTATGGCTTTGAGTTGTCGTGTATTTTCTTTAAAAGGAGAATAGGGAAGCATAGAGTTCATTTTTGCTGAGTAGTGGAAATGGAGAACTGAAGACTTTGTTTTACTGAGAAATGCCCAGCTATGTCATTCAATAAGACCTGCACCAAAGAAACTAGACTGTCACCTGCTTTTCCTGTTTTGTGGCCTGCAACAAATTCCCTGGCGTTACTGGGTTTACAAGCAAAGGAGCCTCCCACCCTGCCATAGCTGCTTTAGTGTTCACAGCAATAGTCTCACAGTCTCTTTTGGTCTGAAAAAGAGACTCTCACAGACTCAGTAGGGAATAAATACCTTTGTGACTATCCTTGTAGCCATGTCTGAACTGTTGATGCCTGTTCTATTCAGTGTTTGCAGTTTGCAGAAACATGCGCTAAGTGTGTTCCGCGTACGTACGTGGCTAGATTTTTTTCAAAGCAATATCTGAGTGTTATATCAAAGCATTGTAAGATGTATATGCTCAGAGCTGAGATCAGACATGGAACAAACTAGGCAGCTCTCTGAAGCATCAGACTAACCTCTAAAAGAGCATTCGCCACATATGTCCTCTCTCGTTTCTCCCAACAGCACCACGTACATTCAGTTTGTTTTTCCGGGGTTCCCCCACTCTCTATTCCAGTTCTTCCTCTCCTCTGGCAGGATTGGCAAGGCTCTGACCAAGCACTGAACCCCTTATCCTGTGGTGACAAAGTTCAGTTTTACTTAAACTTTGTGAGAACGTGCTAGGACTTTTCTGAGGCAGGTCTGCAAACAGCAGACTATGTTCATAGGTGTGCTACAAACCTGTGTTGTTGCACTAAGTATCCACTAATCATCAGGATATTCCAGTTGAAACAGGGTATGTGCTTGCAACCTGGGCCTGACTGGTCATGACTTTGAATGCCTACTTAAATATTTCTACGGAGTATACCCCACATTCATGCACAACACATTGCTTCTTCCCTGACATTCACAAGTTTTTTTGCCAACAGCATTTCTGCAAACCTGCTGTCCTTGTTCTACTTTATATATTGGTGTTTGCTAAACCCATCTGCTGATTATAAATAAAGTGCTGCAAGAATTATAATTTGTTTCTACAACAGCAATAGTCTGTTTATTATATGTTCGGGTGGCACTACTCCCAAGGCTGAATTGTTTGCTGAACCGCAATGTGGTTTGTTGCCAGTAATCTGGTGCTGTTCTGTTGAACTTTTAAAAACAAGTTTTAAGCATAAATCATTTACTTTGACAGAATAATTTTCTCAATGAAGCTTTTAAAAAGGATTCCTAAAAGCAGTATTCTTATTTGGGTTCTCTTGTGATCCTGTAGACCCAGTTATTTTTTCTTTGTTAATCTGGCAAATGGGGCTAATCCATAAAACGTCTAAGGTCTGGGGAAAAAATAACCTTCATACATGTGTTTTCTAAGTCCAGGTTCTTAACATGTAGCTATACAGCATGGAAGAAGAAGAGAAATGCTGACATGAGTGTAGAAAAATGATAAAGCACAGCTCTGCAGAGTGTACCTTTTAGTATATATGTATGAACATAAAAGTCAAAACTGTGTTTTATGATAATTTTTAATTGTCTTTTCACAAGTTGCAAGCGCTTGTTTGCAACTGTAGTGTTCTTTTAAAAAAGTCTGAAAGTTTCAACTTTTAGTCATGTGTGCAGATTATTATCCCTGCACATATTTTTCAGCTCTGCTGTTCTTCATGAAAAAAATACATAATTAATTTGTTTGCTAAATCTTTCCTTATGTGATTTTCAGTCTTTAATTAAGAATAGAGTTCTGAAACTCTTTGTGGTCATTTTTCTTTTCAGAGACTAATGTGCCCACTAGATGTCCTGATCAATGGATGTCATATGCTGGTCACTGTTACATAATTCACAGGGACCCCAAAATATGGAAAGATGCCTTAACATCTTGCAGGAAGGAGGATGGGGATCTGGCGAGCATCCATAATGTTGAAGAGTACAGCTTTGTTATTTCTCAGCTTGGGTACCGTGAGTATTTTTTTACAATAACACACATATATATTTATACTAAGAAAATAAAGAGTTTTGAATGTGTTATGTCTATTAATAGAAGGAGGAGGCTGTTTAAAGAAAAATAGATGAGGGGAAGCAAACTCTGTTGGTTGAAGACACATTGGGAAGGTCTGGGTCCTATTACAGCACTGCCATGTCCATATTTTTCAAATCACACTGCTTGTGTTTGTTCTGAAAAAGGAAGTTCTCTGTCCCAGTGCGTGGATTCAGATGTGCCCCAAATTAAGTATGGTACTTACGTGCTCAGTTTCTGAGCACACACTCGAATTGTTGCAAGTTAAGCTACAGATGCTGTGTGCTATTTAGGGGAGATGCAACCATGCTGACACTGAGGCAATTTTGTGGTTGCTGTTGCTTTACATGGACCGCATTTTGCATGTAGGATCAGTTACTGCTTTTTGATGGGAGGAGCATGTTCACACTTACGTATGCTTCTTAGCAGTAACTGATCCTATGTGTGTTTTTAGTGCCAGGTAAGTGTGAGTTAGTTTGTCCTTCACTGAAAATGCAGTAAGCTGCCTTTGGCTGCAGTGTAACAGCAGTCTTGGAGTGGCAATCATAAAATAGCTGATATGCTTTAGTTTTGTATCCTAGCCAACTCCATGGCAACTTGTGCTTGTCCTCACATTCCTGAAGAGTGATTTGTTGTTCTTTCCTGAACAACATGAGACTTTCATTCTTTCAAAGGAGATTATTAGGAAAGGTGGAACCTCTTGATGAGGACATTTGAAATAAGTTAGGCTCTAAAGGAAATTCATTGTATTTTCACCTTACTCCTTGGAAGTAGATTATTTCATAGTTTAATGCCTTCTCCAAAGACCTTTCCTGAACTGACTGTGCTGCACTGTTAAAAGTGTCCTGAAGGAAACCAGGCTTTTCACATATGGCACACTGACTGCAACAGACTATTTTGAAAGCATTCTTTTCAGAGGAGTAAAATTGGAACAACTAAAGAAGCCTTTTATGGCAGTTTATGACAGTAACAGATTACCCTTGTTCACCACTGAGATGAGAACACCATGTATCGGAGTGCCTAGAAACTCTTGTCTGCATCAGAACTCTGCTGCAGTGTGCTGTACAGAAAGAACAAAAGTCTATCTTTGTGCCAAACAATTCACAATCCCATGATAAAACAAAGGAAGAAGGGGTACAATGAGATGAGTATTGACATAGTAGCTGAGCGTTTGTTGGCGTCGCCCACAAAGGAGAACTTCAGAGAGGAACATAAAGAAGAATAAAGAAGTGCATTCTGGATGTTTACACAGAACTCTAACATGTGATACAGCACAAACATGGCACAGTGCATGTCTGAGAGAGTGAGAAACAGCTTATTTACAAGTGGCTGGGGAAAAAAAAAAAATCTTGGTATTTGATCACCCAGCTTTAGAGATGATTGCAAAACTCTGTGACAGCATTTCTGCTTCAGAGGAGAAAATGTTATGTACGAAGAGGCTCTACAGACCCAGAAATGGCTCTTGGCCATTTCTGATTTGCATGGCTCATTTAGATGTCTTTGATGTAATCATTTTGTTAAAGAATGCTGTTTATTGTTTGTAATACCATGGTGTAAGCCCACCACAGTAGGAGCTCTAGCCATGGATGAGGCCTCTGCTGTGATAGGTCCTCAATAAACATAGACAGAAAGGTTTTAACAGATAACTAAACAAAAAAGAGATTAGAGAGCATGAATGGTGGTAGCTAAGGAGGGGGTGAGAGCATGATGGGCAGTGGAATTGGAACAGGTTTCAATTTTGGTAGCAGAGGAGAGTTTGAAGGAGGGTACTGAAATGTGATGTTATGGACTTCTGAACATGAAGAGCAGTCTGGAAGAAGAGGTAAAGGTGCCTGTTTGAACATAGAGCCTGATGGCTGGAGCACCTCTCCTATGAGGAGAGGCTGAGAGAGTTGGGGTTGTTCAGCCTGGAGAAGAGAAGGCTCTGGGGAGATCTTATTGCTGCCTTCCAGTACCTAAAGGGGCCTGCAGGAGGGCTGGGGAAGGACTTTTTACAAGGGCTTGTAGTGATAGGACGAGGGGTATTGGCTTTAAACTGGAAGAGGGAACATTTAGATTAAACATTAGGAAGAAATTTTTTACTTTGAGGGTTGTAAGGCACTGGAACAGGTTGCCCAGAGAGGTTGCTGAGGCCCCATCCCTGGAGGTGTTCAAGGCCAGTGGAGGTGTCCAGGGCCAGGCTGGACGTGGCCTGGGGCAACCTGGTCTAGTGGGAGGTGTCCCTGCCTATGGCAGGGGGGTTGGAATTCAATGATCTTCAAGGTCTCTTCCAACCTAAACCATTGTATGAATCTGAGCACTTCTTATTGGGGGAGACATGGTAAGGACAGTACGGATGAGCTATGAAGGCTGATCTGGTTATAATAAAGATGGGAGAGACAAGGCAGGGGAAGAGAAAGGGGAGAATTGACTCCATTAAAGTGACAGGCAGGGACCGTGATTTTTGCAGCAACTTGGTTGATTAAAATGGGAAGCCTCCATGTTTCTGTAACTAGCAGATGGGGAAATGTCACAGGAGCATTTTAAGTTGTGAGGGTATCTAGGAAAACCTCCATCTGAAATGTGATAATCAGAAATGATTGCCTTGGGGGCAATGACTTTTAACTGTTTTACAGGCACTTCTGTTGCTAGTGGCAGCAGCAACACAAAAGAAACAGTTCCTATTTCATCAAGAGACCCTCTCCTGCAGCTGATGTCTTTTTGGGTGGGCTCACAATCCCATTTTTAATTTCCATGGGTGGTTTCATTATCAGGTTGACTCTGTTCAGTCTGGACAGAGGATGGTAGAGGAAGACTTCTGGAAGAAGGCAAGAACTATGGTAACAAACCAAACAGGAAACACCTCCAAGTGCTGTAGATGGGTTATAGAAATGCAGGATCATAAATGGTGGGAAAAACTGCTAAAAAGTATTCTCCCTATCATTCATGAAAAATACTCGTAATGAGTAAGTTCTAGCACCCAAGTAGTTCATACTCTGCTTGCAAAGACTTCTATCTAAGGAAATGACTGTGCTTGTAGTTGGTCAGTGTGAGCTGAGTCATAGTGCTGTGGACAAAAGTAGACACCTGCTGCCTTTAGCATAGGCTGGATGACAGACTACAAATAAATAATTAAATAATAATTTAAAAAATGCCAATTGCACTGACCAAAGTCATAAAATCAGTTCTAGAGAGGAATACTCTTTGATGATGATGGAGTTTAGACTGATTATAAATGCCCAAATTTTTAGTCCTCCTTATTCAAATAGTTTATTCAGAACTAAACTACATATGAGCATTATGGTAGTAATACGTTAGTGGATGATTTTAACCACAGACAAATAAACCTCTAAGAAACAGCAGCTGTAAAGTGAGATCCTTGATCAGTCCTGCCCTTTCCTTCCAGCCAAAACCCAGCAGTTAACTCAATTAACTGTAAACTGAAAAAAGTCCAACAACTACATGAATTTCATTTTACTCTGAAATTAAATAAAATATAGGAACACATGTAATGGGAAGACTTGCAAGTACTCTGGTTGTCAGCTCTAAAAGACAACACTGGGTGTCTGAGCATTAGAAAAGAGGGCACTTCTTTCTTTACTGTACTAAGGATAGGAGGAAAAGGGGAACTATCATGTTATTTAGGTGTTTATTCATGTCTTGTTACAGGAGTTTTGAGCTGGAAAAAAAGAATAAACCTAGTTATGTTGCAAGATAATTCCACAAAGGGAGTATTTTGGCTGTTTTTGTCGTGGTTTAATCCCAGCCAGCAAATAAGCACCATGCAGCCACTTGCTCATTCTGCCCCTGTGGCATGGGGAGAGAATCAGAAAAGTAAAAGTTTGAAAACTCATGGGTTGAGATAGAGACAGTTTAATAGGTAAAGCAAAAGCTGCACAGGCAAGCAAAGCAAAACAAGGAATTAATTCACTGCTTCCCCTTGTCAGGCAGGTGTTCAGCCATCTCCAGGAAAGCAGGGCTCCATCATGCGTAGCGGTTGCGTGAGAGGACAAATGCCATAACTCCAAACGTCCCCCCTTTCTTTCTTCTCCCCCCCAGCTTTATATACTGAGCATGATGTCACATGGCATGGAATATCCGTTTGGTCGGTTGGGGTCAGCTGTCCCAGCTGTGTCTCCTCCCAACTTTTTTGTGCACTCCCAGCCAAAACCATGACAGTCTTATACAAAGTTAAACATTCTTATTGTAATGTCACTACAGTGAGTGGCCTTTCCTGATGACTGGACTATGAGGAACGATCTGCCCTCTTTGTAAGACAGGGAACCTTAATTTCTTCTGCCTTTTACCTTCCTGAGAATAAATTATTTTCTGTTTCGTGAAGATAAAAGTTCACATCATATAAAAGGACTGTTATCAACCTTGTTAATCATACGTTTTAGAGCCAGCTGATGAGCTGTGGATTGGGTTGAATGACCTCAAGGTTCAGATGTATTTTGAATGGAGCGATGGGACACCTGTCACCTACACCAAGTGGCTTCGTGGAGAACCCACTCATGCAAACAACAGGCAAGAGGACTGTGTTGTTATGAAGGGAAAGGTAAAGTCGTATGGATATTGACTTAATTATCTTATAATCTTATTTATCATTTGGGCTTTTTTCTATGCAAGAGCACAAAAGTAGGAGGTATTACTGTTTTAAACAGCCTGTTTTAGAGTCTAATAGGTGTTACGTTTTTGAGGAAGGATCACTGCTCAAGGTAGCCAGAACGTTGTTTTTGTTGTCTTCCCTGAGAAGCAGGCAAGTGGTGGCTTTCCTTGAAGGCAACTGCCCCTGAAGATTTCTGCCCCCCATGTTTCTGGGTTTCAGTTTGTGCACGTGGGCTTTTTTTAAGAAACTTTTAATTACACTGTGAAGCACATGAACGTGTAAATGCCTTTCTTCAGGAAGCTACAATGACATGTTTGATGTTTGGATTTTTTCTGCTTTGACTGAATATGGGATATACAGCTACCTTAAAAAAATTCACTAGCAATTTTTAATGATGTTAGAGATAAATACTATCTTTAGAAGAAAACTGAAGCCTTAATTTTATTTTTCTAGGCAAAGTTATAAATCTTGGGTCTAGGTGGGTTAGATGTTATGCTTGAATATGGACTTCACATAAAGAGCTGTGAGAAAAGTGGTTAGCAATGGCATTAGTGGAAGCCTTTACTGAGTGACTGTATATCTAAAATTAAAAGGCTGCTTTGAAAAGGCTGCATTTGGAATATGGCAATGATGTAGGTGTACTTCAGGAACTGAGGTAATACCTGGTACAGAAGTCAGTCTGTGTATGATGTTGCAAAATGGTATATTTCCTCTTTGTGATAATTAAAAATACTAAACCTATCACCTCCTTTAGGGTTTACCTATTTTATCAGGAGGAAAAAGAGTATTTACCCATACCAAAGGCATTTTCTTATTTTGCAAAATTAAAACTTGAAGGTTATACTTTTGGTGAGTGCACTTATAAATTGAAGAGGTGAACTAAATTTTTTTTCCCAATTGGCCTGAACACCGTACAGAGCTTGCCTCATACGGCAAGTCCACACTCAAACAGCAGTAGGCTTAGTTTTCTAACTTGCTTCACTTAGCTGCAGTCATCAACAACAATAGTGGTGTGTATGCGTGCAGCTGATTTATGTGTTTCTATCATTCTGGTGCACAAAATCATCGACAATAGTGGCGTGTATGCGTGCAGCTGATTCATGTGTTTCTATCATTCTGGTGCACAAACACTCAAATTCAGAATTGAGATTGAGTGCAGTGGGAGAGGGCTGAGTCAGCTCTGCAGCAGGAGGAAGCTGTAGGGGACACAGAGGAGTTAGCAGGTGCACCACTAGAAGGTGAAAAAGGGACCTCATCATCAGTCGCAGGAAGGAATGAGGAAGAGAATTAAAACGGCATCCTTGGGAGAGCAAAACTGCAGTAGTATCCATGGAAGAGGGTATAGCATATTAATCTCCTCAAACTGAGCAGAGCTATGTGTTTGAGGAGGTGTTCTATGGCTGGGCCAAAGTTCAGATCTACAGTTTAATTGCTGTATGAATTGAACAGGGGGAAGGAACTTCATTTGCAGTCAGATGTGTACGAAATGTTAGAATTTGATGTGTATTTTAGTGAAGAATTAGTCAAAAGCACAGGTAAGATTATAATCTTTTAATAATTCTCCATTCTTCTCCCTGTTTGTGTACAGGAGCTGAGATCCACTAGATTCTAATTTTCTGCAAACCTAAGCAAATCACTTACTGTGTTAGTTTGAATTCTAGGACCTGTTGCATTTCTCCAGGAAAGGGACAGCTACCTCAGTTTGTTTTGCAAGATTAGAGGAAAGACACGTCAGGTTAATTCTGTAAGACTTTAGGAGAAAGGCAAGGCAGGCAGAGATTGCAACTAGACCTAGCAGTATCCTCTGGTGCAGGGCAGGTACAGCAAGGTCTGGAGTAAATTCATGCCCCTGTGCGATGTCAAGCCTTGAAAGAACCACTGTTGGTCTACCTAATGTTTTTTCACCCTCCATGTGGCCATTCATTGAAACTTACTGGATCAGGAGACTCATGGAAAAATAGGAGTCATTCCTGTTTATGTCCTTATCCTCACTTTGTATGGTCAGTAAAGTCCTAAAGTATATGCCCAGACTGAAGCACTGGAACATAGAAGCAGTTCAATTACAAGGAGGCAAGAATAGTTACAGATATACGCAGTGGTGTGTGATTGCTTGCATGTGTCTAGGCAGATCTGTTGATAGAGCATGACCTAAGATTATAAAAGGGATCTAACATTTGGTTGGGTATTAAAATAAAATTAATTCAATGGCCAGGGTCTTAAAGCATTAAGATTTGGACTCACTGGTCATGTCGTGTGCCATGCTGAAAGTGGAAGCATTCAGTACAGCCAGATAACCCACGGTCATTGCTCAGAAGTGGAGTTTCTGATGGTACCCAGGCATGCTTAATACTATGCTGAAAATACTGGTTCAGGCTGCTGGGCCTTTACTTTGGGAAGGGAGGAAGCAGAAGACTCCATCCTCTGGTAGACCAAGTTTTCTCTTCCTTCACCTAACACAGTGTCTGTCAGTACAGAAGAATCTTGGGGTCCTCCAGCACTGAATATGTATTAAGTGAGACTTTTATCTAAGCCCCAGAGGCGCTTTTAATTCCAATTGCAATAGATAGATATATTTATGGCTGTAGCTATAAATAAAAGCAGCAGCCTGCTGTTCCACTCTGCTGCTTTAGAAGAGCTGTCATCCTCTCACTTGTATCAGCGCTGAAAAGCAATACGGAAAGAATGATGTAGGTTTTGGCTGAAAAAAATCAAAGGGGTTTTAATTTGTAAAAGAGAAATCTGAAAAAAGGCAAAAGTCTTCAAGTATACACAGCTTGTTACAGAGGTTGTGATCAATTCTTCCAATTGTTTATTTAGTAAAAATGCAGAATGGGCCACTTAGGACGGATTTTTTTGGTGTGGTTAAGAACAGGTTTGCTGGAAGCCAGCAGAGATAATCGAAATAGATTGCTTCCTCTCTCACTTTAATAGATTGAAATAGAGGATGTTTTGAGGTCTCTTCTAACTAAATATTTCTTTGGTTCTCAGAGAGTGCGAACTGTCATAAAAGTGTTCCATACCCATTGCTTTGTGTGGCTGGTCTCTCTGCTGCTCATATATGTAGCAGCAGATAATTAACCTTCAAGGATAATGAAAAAAAAAAAAAAAGAAGGAAGAACCAGGGAGCAACAAGGATCAGCTCCTTCCTAACAAATGAGGAGCCACAAGCCAAGTGTAACAGCCCGGCTTGCAGGGACAGAGCCTGTCCAGCCAGAGCCTGTCCCGCTGTCCCCAGCGAGGGAGCAGAGCACATGGGGTAGGCAGCTGGTGGCAAACCAGAGCGCGTGTCCGGGATGATAAGCCAGGTCCAAGGTGAAGCCAAGTAGCTGAGTTTAGGATCAGGTCTGGAGAGAGTAACCAGGGTCAGACACAATCCGTTGATTGCTGGGCAAGATCATAGCGACAAGGCAAGTCCAAGATCAAGCCAGGAAGACAGTCCAAAGGTCAGGGTCTAGATCAACAAGGCCCATAGCCAGGTACAGACATTGCTGGAGCTGGAGACAAGTACTTCTGTTACAGCATGGACAAGGATTCAAGGCCTGGGTCTGAGCTTAAGTGGAGGCCCAGGGCCCATAGGCAGGCAGGTGGGTAGAGGCCCCAGGTGAGGATGGTCAGGGCCATTTCGGTCTATTGGTGCCCTCAGACTGCTAATGGAAATTTAGAAATGAATTATAAGAGTAAAGCATGCAACAATGCCATCAAAAAGGAAAATTTATAACGTGCTTGTTCATTGTGTTATGATTTTTGCATATTTTTCATTGAATTTGGTGGTCTTGGATGGGGTTTTATTTGAGCTCTTCCTTCATTACATTGTTTTTACTTTTCATTTTAATTAGTTTAACATTTTGAAAGGGTAGCTGTTGATATGTGCTATACTTCAGTTTTTCTACCATTCTTTTTGAGGGGAATACTTTTTTGCTTTCTATACCAACTAGTAAGTCAGACTGGTAAATATATCTTTCAAGGCTAAATTTCAAGAGGTTGATGTTTGCCATCAGATGAGGTTTTCCCTTGAGTTCGAAAGTCAGTAATTTCTATTGTGAGAGCTATAAATTAAAAAAAATACAACACATTTTAGCTGTGTATAGACTTTTCATATGTGTGGCTTTTATGTGGCAAGATAATTTTATTGTGGGTTCTTCTGAACTCTTCCAAAATATGTATCTATTAAATAGTTGATCCTAGTAGGAAAAATAACTTTAGAAACTATGGAAGTTACACTGTCTCTTGGGATCAGCTATCAACTGACCAAACAAAACATAATTATAATTTGACTTTCGCTGGTTTTTGTTGAGGTTTGTCTACCTAAGTACATATGATTCCATTGCAAATTATTTTGTGTTGTTCACTCCTTGGCTGAAGTCATCTGAATCTATCATTTGTTTTTATGGAACAAAACCTCTCCTTGCCCATGACACCACCTTCTTTATAAAGGAAGTGTTTGAGTTTAGTTAATGCGGAAGGAGGAGAACAGAGAGATATTTGCAAAAGGCAGCTCATAAGACATGAAGAAGTCTGTAGAACTTACTGTATGAATTTCCCAGTGAAGACACAGTTATGGAAAAACAGCAAAGGATCTTCCTGCAACTAGAAAGCCAAAGCTTCAGAGTAAGTTTTCCTGTGTTGAAGAAGTCAGGTTGCAAAAGTTGTGCTGATTTCTTCCAGATTGAGAAGGTCAGAGTTTTGGGTGGTTATTTGAAGTGCCTGCCAGCCTAGTGAGACTGAGAAATAAATGGTAGGAGATGATGAGACAGCCACCAATGGGCTTGCCTTGCAGTCAGGATAGGACGGAGAAGACACAAGCACCAGCTGAACATCCTAGAGTTCTTCATTGTTGTAGGCAGTAGTGTTGAGTTTTGGCTGGAAGCAGGGTTTGTTCAGGTGCCTGGGGACTCTGTGTATCGTAGCACAAGGGACTGTGCATTGCCATGATGGTTATTTTAATTTTTCTTGGGGGGGGGAAGAAAGAAATTGCCACCAACGGCTATGATTTTCCTTTTACAAAAGTTGGGTCTTTAAGGCACAGGTGAGAGTGCTTTGCACAGGGGGTTTCTCTTCCTCTCCTAATACCTTAGTTTATCCATCGAACCAAAACAGGAACATCGTGTGAGGTTTTTTACTTTCAGTACAGCTCCCACTGAATGTGATTGTTTCTTCTGAGAATCTGTAGTATGAGGAGTAACAGTGTTAATTCTAACTTTGACAAGGAACTTTTTGCATCTTCAAAGTTTTATAAAAGTAGTAAATAAGGAATGTAGTCTAATGTTTGGTTTCTGTTTTATTTTTTCTGTTGTAACTGGATTTCTGTGGGTAGAGGTGACATAAATCAGTAGTCTTTGTAAAGATGGTGTATTGCTATCACCTCGAGGGTTCACTTTTCAGAAGTGTAGATAATCAAAGAAGGTGTAAGTCAATGGTGAATCAGCCCCAGTAGAAGTGAGCTTGGAATGAAGTGCTGAATTTAGATGTAGGTTTTGCTTCTTTTAAAGCTAGAAAAGAATTAATTAAATACTTAAAAGCATAAAGCACCTTTTTTGAAGACTAAATCCCCCTTGACTGTGATGTTCTGTTCTTATGTGCAGGATGGATTTTGGGCAGACCATTCTTGTGAAAAGAAAATTGGCTACATCTGTAAAAGGAAACCCATGGCAGAAGCTTCTACAGAAGAGGAAACTATTGACGTGGGCTGCCAGAGAGTAAGTGAGGAAAAAGCTGTCTGATCTGAATACACTGCTAGGAATGGTTAAGAGAAGAAAATGCCGCCTAGGTGTCAGAAAAAACAGGAAAAATGGATCCTGTATTGTCATTGTCTGAACAGTTGGCCGCCTCATTCCTATGGCAGATTGAATAGGTGATACCTAATAGTAAATCTAGGCTCTGACTGTCATTTGGTGCTTGATGCTCTGTTCTTTTTCCAGAACTTAAACCCAAACTCAAATCTGTAGTCCCTGCAGCAGGCCATTTTTCCTTGGTTGGCATTCAAGTCTTCCAAAGGAATTTGCCTGTACCAGCACTTGCTCTTCAGCTCTGCCTATGTTTCTCTTCAAAATTATTCACAGCAGGAAGGGTGTGCTTGTCTATATGCTATTCGCAAGGCTTTGCCGTGGTCTCTGGTAGTGCTCTCTATGAAGAATTTGTTATGAGTGCCTGAGCAAAATGAATCGATAGTGCTCCTTCTGAACTGCCAGTGGATCTGTTGTTTATTTGGTAATACTCGCCTTCTGGTAATGTAACACTCAGTCATTCCAAAAAACCTACTGTAATTTGTTATGTAATAGGGAATCTTACTGGGGTTTTGTCTTCCATGAAGAAAATGCCTTTTCTCTGAAGTCTGCTTTACACTGCTACAGAGGAAGCCTTTGATGTTTATTCCCAGTATTTATAAAAGAGTACCTAGGAACCTTACAAATATTCAACTGTTGGAGAAGATAAAGGGATCCTAATGCTTATGGTTGTTATCCTCGCCTAGAGAACTAAGTGCATGGTCATAGAAAAATTCTCTCATAGGTGAGAAATTGAAAGCCATCAGAAGAAAATTTGCATCAATTATGGTTGGTCACAGCAAACTCTTCCTCCATAAGCATATTCCTGAATTAATGACATTTGAATGACAAAACATTAGAAGAGAGTGTTAATATTAGTTGATAATAAACAAACCTGTTTGAGGTGTCATTCCCTTTCTGAAAAGCCAAGATGAAATTTGCTTCTCAAGAGCATTCTCATGATTGCACAGTGCCTACGTGCTAGTTATAATCCCATACTGAGCACTAAAGGTGCACAGCAAAGCCTCTTATGCCTTCATAAGTGTAATGCCCTGATTAAAAATTCAGTAAATGTGAGAAATTGTTTTATGAAACAAAATTTTAAAAAGCTGTGATCCTCCCTGTTTCCAGTCTGGCTTTTTTCAGTTCAGTTTTCCTTTGTCTAATGGTTAGCTGACAGTGGTATAAATAAGTTTTGTTTTGTTGTTATTTTCTTTTTTTTAATTTAAAAGTTTTGAAAAGCTGGAACATATGTGATCACATAATGTTTATTTTGACAGGGTTGGAAAAGACACGGTTTTTATTGTTACTTCATTGGGAATACATTTCTGTCATTTTCTCAAGCGAATCAAACCTGCGGAAAGCATCAGGCCTTTTTAGCAACTGTTGAAGACAGGTATGTAAAAGTCTTCTAGTATGACAGGATCACGTGAGGATTTAACATCTCATCTTCAGCATCATCTGAATATTAAAACAAAGATTCTGATAAGGACAAAAATGTTGCTTGAGAGAGGACAGCTATCTACAGATACTGAACTTCTCACAGTTTTTGCATGTGTATTCAAATCCAGGAATTCAGTTTATAGTAAAAACAGGCAATGGCTATGAAATCACTAGTGATATAGATGGTTTTGTCAAGGGAAAAACAAAATTATGTTTTCTATTCCCTTAATTGTAGTGGTTTGAAGATGGGTTTTACTTAAGTGAAGGATGCAGAATCCAATTTTGATTATTAAATGAAGAGAGATGGCTCTGAATTCCTTTCAAAAGGTAGTTCAACTTAGCAAGAGGAAATCATTTTCATCTATCTGGTCTTCTCAGAATTAAGCTACTTTTAAAAAATATAAATAAGAAACCAAATGCTGGTAGAAGTGCCTGGTACCTGAAAATCCATCACAATTCAGCCAGGGTTCAGTGTGTGCTAAATTTCTGAACAACTGGTACACATTGTTGAATGTGGAACAAAGCTTAAGAAACAAAGCTTATTTTGCTTGCAGTTGACTCAATGATTTACACTTTCTCTTACTTGTTTCTATATAATCTAAATAGATCTGTTCTAGTGTGAAAGCTCTAGCTGTCGCGGATGGTAGCTCTAAATCATGCCTCACCAATCTGATAGCCTTCTGTGATATTATAACTGGTTGGCTGGATGAGGGGAGAGCAGTAGATGTCACCTGCCTTGACTTCAGCAAGGCTTTTGACACTGTCTCCCATAACATCCTCATTAGAAAGCTGAGGAAGTGTGGGCTAGATGAGAAGACAGGGAGGTGGATTGAGAGGTGGCTGTGTGACAGAAATCAGAGGGTTGTGATTAATGGAGCAGTGTCAAGTTGGAGGCCTGTAACCAGTGGTGTCCCCCAGGGGTCAATACTTGGTCCAATCTTGTTCAATATATTCATCAATGACCTGGATGAGGGGACAGAGTGTAACCTCAGCAAGTTTGCTGATGATACCAAACTGGGAGGGGTGGCTGACTCTCCAGAGGGCCGCGCTGCTATCCAGCGTGACCTGGACAGGCTGGAGAGCTGGGCAGAGAAGAACCTAATGAGGTTCAACAAGAGCAAGTGCAGGGTCCTGCACCTGGGGAGGAAGAATGCTAGGCACCAGTATAGGTTAGGAGTGGACCTGCTGGAAAGTAGTTCTGAGGAGAAGGATCTAGGGGTCCTGGTAGATAGTAGATTATCCATGAGCCAGCAATGTGCCCTTGTTGCCAGGAAGGCCAATGGAATCCTGGGCTGCATAGGGAAGAGTGTGACCAGCAGGTCGAGGGAGGTCATTCTCCCCCTCCACTCTGCACTGGTGAGGCCACAACTGGAATACTGTGTCCAGTTCTGGGCTCCCCAGTTCAAGAGAGACAGGGAACTACTTGAGAGAGTTCAGCATAGGGCATCTAAGATGATTGAGGGACTGGAGCATCTCCCTTATGAGGAAAGGCTGAGAGAGCTGGGACTCTTTAGCCTGGAGAAGAGAAGGCTGAGGGGAGACCTTATTATTACTTACAAGTATCTAAAGGGTGGGTTGAAGGAGGATGGAGCCAGACTCTTTTCAGTGGTTCACAGTGACAGGACGAGGGGCAACGGGCACAAGTTGGAACATAGGAAGTTCTGTTCAAATACAAGGAGAAACTTCTTTACAGTTCGGGTGACAGAGCACTGGAACAGGCTGCCCAGGGAGGTCGTGGAGTCCCCTTCTCTGGAGATTTTCAAAACCCGTCTGGATGCAGTTCTGAGTAACGTGCTCCAGGCAATCCTGCTTTGGCAGGGGAGTTGGACTAGATGATCTCTAGAGGTCCCTTCCAACTCTGAAAACTCCGTGATTCCATGAAATGTAGGTAGCACTGCAGCTTTCATAAAAATGGTTTAACACTAATGTGGTCTTCAGACTATACCTTCTTAAGGGGAGACTTATTTTATTTGCCTTGATTTCTTAAGAGATGTTTGTTTAAACACCGTAATGAACTATGACAAGCTTTACCTCTACATAGTTTGGTTTCCAAAACATAACTTTTCCTGCATGATCATTTGATCTAATTTGTAGTGTTCCTTAGTTTGATAATTTAGTATCATACTACTCTAGCCTCTTTTTTGTATATTTCTTCAATAATGCTGAGATTCCTTTTCCAGTTGTGGATCTGTTTGAAACACAAAGTCATTAAAATACAAGGGTACTAGAAACTCTCAAAAAACCCCCACTGGTTTAACACAAAAGTCATGTCAGGTTTCTTCTTTCCTATGAATTTCATGTCAGTCTGTGATTATGTCACTTTCTTTACAGAGAAGGCAGAATACTGTGATATTCAAGCTTACAAAATATCTATTATCCAATGTTTTGTTTTGTGCTTTGTTCAACTAAATCCATCCAAGCTACGCTTTCAAGAAGGTACAACAGTAATTCTGAGAAAATAAGCCTTTTACGCCTTTTTAAACTAAATGTAACTGTATTAATTTAATGGTTGTGTTCTTTTGAACAGATACGAACAAGCCTATCTGACTAGCCTGGTTGGGCTGAGAACAGAAAGATACTTTTGGATTGGACTTTCAGATGTAGAAGAAAAGGGAACGTTCAAGTGGGCTAATGGTGAATCTGTCTTATTTACACACTGGAATTCCAAAATGCCTGGTAGGTATGGCTCTATACTGTTTAATGAGTCCTGTGCCCAAAATACATTGCTCACTACTTGAATTTTTTTACTTCATTCCTTAGCCCTCACTTGATGGTATAATGACTAATTGCTCTCAAATATATCTGTCTGGTTTCTCAAACCTGCAGTGCTGTTGCTAACTTCCTGCTTAGTGCGGAAGTGAGTTTTTAACATGAGCTTGGGAAGAAACTTTAAATTGAGATCAGGTTTCTGTTTTGCGTCTTTTCTGGGAAAGTTTGTGTCTGTACTACTCTGGAAGAGCAATCTCTGCAGGCATACTGCACCCTGCTTGCAAGTCCTGCCTCTTCAGCCATATCTCATAGTACACTTGCTCACTGCATGTTCTGAGCTGTGTGAGATTACAGCATGCTTAAAGCATGTCTGGTTTTAGAGAAAATGGGATTGTAGGGAAGGTTAAGAGGGCCAAGGGAGGATTTGTGTTTAATCTTCTTTTAGTTAATATCTTTGTTAGATTATTTGGGATTTTCTTATTTAATAAGTTTTGTTGATGAGCACATTGCTAATTTTTTCTGTTCTAATAAAATTATGGGGGTGGGAGGTTGTTTCATCTTTGACATGATCACGTCAGAAAGGGGTTGGTCATCAGCCTTCAAGGTTCTAGCGTGTTGCATTTGTCTTTCAGGAGATCCTCTGATTCTCTTTAATTTCAGTGCCTAAATTATGATTTGAATGCATCAGGTGGAGTGGTATGGCTATGTAGATAATGAAGTCAATACTAGGCCTATATATAGCAAGTTCATTTTTGAAAATCGTAGTCAAATTAGACAAATTTGAGAAACTAGCTCTAATCACATATTCCATTTTAGCGGAGAATTTGTTGGATCACAGGATTATGGCTAGAGTCAGGCACTGGAGGTGATTTGATGTGAGGCACAATTCACTATCATGGATATCAATGAACCACAGATCTTTTTGCTTGTTTGTGTGTTTGTTTTTTCTTCATGAATTAGAATCATAGAATCATGGAATGATTTTGTTGGAAGGAACATTTACAGATCATCTAGTCATCCCCCCTCTGCTATGGTCAGGGACATCTTGCACTAGATCAGGTGGCTCAAAGCCCCATCTAATATGACCTTGAACACTTCTAATGATGGGGATCCACAGCTTCTCTGGGCAACCTGTTCCACTGTCTCACCAACTTAATCATAAAAATTTTTTTCATTATGTCCAATCTAAATCTACTGTCTTTCATTTTAAAACCATTGCCTCTTGTTCTGTCACTACAGGCCCTGGTAAAAAGTCTCTCTCCATCTTTCTTATAAGCCCCTGTTACGTATTGAAAGGCTGTGATAAGACGTCCCTGGAGCCTTCTCTTCTCCAGCCTGAACAACCCCAACTCTGTCAACCATTCTTCACTGGAGGGGTGTTCCAGCCATCTGATGATTTTTGTGGCTTTCCTCTGGACCCACTTTAACATTAGAAAAATTTTTGACTCTGTACGAAGACTTAATTTCCATCAGGACAGAATATGAAGTTTTCTAAATTCTCATGACCCCCTAACTCTTGCTTTTGTGCATTCCTGTTTACAACCAGGAAGAAAGCCAGGCTGTGTTGCCATGAGGACTGGAATTTCAGGTGGATTATGGGATGTAATAAAATGTGAAGAAAAGGCAAAGTTCCTATGCAAAGTGTGGGCAGAGGGAGTGACGCTTCCACCAGTTCCCACAACAACTCCTATTCCCCGGTGTCCAGAAGGTTGGGACTCAAACAATCGCATTAGCTTCTGTTTCAAAGTAAGTATGTTGCTTATTTCTGCATAAAGGTAGTTTCTATTTGCTGCACATACATGCAATAAAAATTGGTATACATATGTCTTACCGTTTCATAAGCTTAATTACAGATTATAGGTAGAGGTCTTGTTCCTTTCTATTGAAATGCTCCTCATGGTTTTGTTTATTCCGTTAAAGTCCAATCTTTAAGGCTGATTTTCTGATCATAATTTCTCATTCTTTTAAGACTGAATTTCACATTCTTTCAGGATTAAAAGTGCCTTTGTCCCAGTTGTTGTCTTGCAGCAGATACTCCTGTCAGCAATGCAGTTTGCTAACTTGGCTTAAAGACGCTCATATTAAGCCTGTGTTTCACAGAGGTGAACACTCATAAACCCTATATTCAAAGTTTCTGTAATCCCCACAGACAAAGTGAATTGTAAATGAATTGCTTTTGGGTAGCTGATGTTTTTTGATCTTGTGATCTATATGGTCTGTCTGATTGCAAAATGCTCTCTTCAGCCTTTTTCAAGAGGAGACCAAAAGAAAACGTGGCTTGATTCTCAAGAGTTTTGTCGATCTATAGGAGGAGATCTGGCCTCCATTAATGGTAAAGAAGAACAGTATGTGATATGGCATTCTATTGCGTAAGTATCTGTAGTGTGGTCATCTATTCGCTTTAATTAACCTTTTGATCTTTCTGAAGTATTTCATTTTATGTATATTTTTGCTTCAGTATAAGCCAGTCTGGATTAATGTATCAAACACATAGCAAAAAAAGCAGAGCGGATGAAATAGCGGGAGCTATATGACTAGTGGCAATCAACCCAGAAACTAATGCTAAAATAAGATTGGCAAGATGTCTAGTTGAGGCAACATTTATCATCCGATGTAAAAATATTTACTGTGGATTTGGGGATATTGTAAAATTACCACAGATGCCAGTTGTTTTCACATAAGCAAATGTACAAGTAGGGTAGCAAGTTGTGATATAAATCTGGTCAATGTGTTGGTTGTCATTTTTATGAACTAATCAGAAAGCAGAAGCAACTTTGGATTCAGTGTTTCCTACACAGGGTATGTAAATAAGGTTAGTAACTCCCTGCACTCTCAAAAGCAGGTGTGAGATTTCTGAATGAGATCAAATACTCTTAAAAAGGTAACACTTGAAATATGACCTGAATAGGCTGGGCTCAATGAACTTGTATATCCTTGTCTAACTAGAAGCAAGACTGAAACATGGCAGCCTTGCAAAATGCTATAACTGTACTAGAATCCCAGGTATGTATTTATAGTAAGGAAGTAGTCTCAGCTCTGCATTATCACAAATTGACTTATTAAATTCATATAAATCAGTAAAGCATGTCTGCTTGCAGACAAGAATTAGTTTAAGGTGCTATTTTTCAAATGTGATTCAACTGCAGCAAGTAACTGTGTGTTTGGAAACCATAAGTGCCTTTGCAGAGAAAATGGAAAGTTGATAAATGGAGCAACAGTAACTATTGAACCTTTATACAAAAGTATTAAGCCACCTTATTTTCTGGAGTTGAATTGGATCTGGACATTTTCTTGGTCAGTATTTCAGTCTATCTCAGTCAATGTATAGTGATAACAGCTAGAAGTGGTTGGATATTAATTAACTTCCACCCTGGTTGTTATCGTTTCTGACAGCTTTAAGGATTATTTTTAGAGAAGCTTATTGACTGTTGTGAATGATAGATTATTAAAAATATTGTTATGCCCATACCAGTTTTGGTTTTTTGTTTAAACTTGGGACATTTATTATTTTGGGGTTTTTTTTTAGGAACAATGGCTATTACCACCAGCATTTCTGGATGGGCTTATATTACTTGAATCCTGATGATGGCTTTGTTTGGAGTGATGGATCCCCAGTGAGTGATTTAATTTTCTACAGCTGTTATTTTGCATTCCCTGTGCTTCCCAAGTGTGTGTGGTGTATGTGTTTCTGTGTATTTTTATGCTTACTGATAGACTTCTACTGTGTCATGCTCTCTTTAGGAAAACTTATGAATAGCAATTTCATGGCTTGATTTTTTTTTGACTTAAACATACTGATTTTTGATAAAAAATTGGCATTGAATCAACAAGAAAATTAAATTCATGTTGACTAAAAGGATGTTCTTATAAACGCAAGGATTTTTTGAGTAAAATAGTCCATCTTTAGTATTTCTATTCTTTGGTGATTAGATCTTTATCCGAAATGGCCTACATTCCATGAAGCTGATGGCAGTTGTTTTGTGCCAGTGTGACTTGACTGTATTTTAGACTAAGATATAAAACTGCAGAAACAAAAGTGGCTTTGGAGATGTGGGTGTATTTCATGCAAGATTGGTCAAAATATAATGATGGAAGTTTACCATACAGAAACCTGAAATTGGAATCTATACAGGAAAATTAGAAGAGCAGTAATATTTTTCTGAGAAAAATGCCAACATTTCTGTTGTGTCTCAATAACGTCCTACTATTTTATTCATACAGGATATTTACTTAATTTAATACCAACATGTAGCATTCCCCATCATTGTTATGAGTTTTACAGAATTTGGGTCCTGTAAAAATGTCAGTATTCTTCCAAGTGTGGTCAGAAATAACTGCTATCTAAACTGCAGTGCAGTTGCAATATGGAAAACAGTTTTAGATGCCAGCTTTTGCACAGGGATCACAGTTTCTGGTTTCTTCATATCTAAGTTTTTAAACTGACAGTAAGAACATATCATAGACCTATGGTTTGAAGTATTCTCTCTCCCTCCCCGTTATTTTCTTTCTATATAACAGAATCTTCACAAAACCTTTTCTTTTATAGGTGAGGTATGAAAACTGGGGCTTTGGAGAACCCAATAATTATCAAGGAATTGAACTTTGCGCTGAGATCAGTGGCGATTCCAGTATGCTTTGGAATGACAGACACTGTGATTATCTATATGGATGGATTTGCCAGATAAGAAAAGGTATCGCTTACTCCTGTGTATTAGTATAACAAGAAAAGATTGTCAGTTGAATTTTTTCCTTAACTTTAAGAAATAAAAAATTTCAAAACCTGTTTATCAGAATGGTTCCCCGTGGAATGTGAAATACCAAAGTGGTATAAGGATTTCCATGTCTTCGATGTATTTAAAGATAAAGAGCCTTTGGTGATTGATGATTTCAGAAGGGGAAATGTGATACTTGAAAAATAGGAAATGTTACTTTGAATATTCACATTCGCTTTTGACTTTTCTCTTAGAGACGTACATGCCTTCTCCAGCAAATCCTATTTTGGCATCTTTTTTCTGAGCTGAGTTTCAAGTTATTAGAAAATAGTTTGCAAATCGGTTCACATACTTGAATGTTTATGTGTGAAAACTCCCTCCTTTACTTGGCTGAGGTACAATTTTGTTAGTTGATTGAATCTGTAGTTGCAAGATGGCGCCTGCTTTCAAGATACTTTGTTTTGCTTTCACTGGGTTTTAAATTCATATGTTGGTTTCTTGCTAAATTCTCTTGAGATCTGAGTTTGGATGCTTTTTATTTTCTGAAGACATCAAGACAAAATTCGTAATTTAGGGAAATCTTGAGTTCCGCAAGCAGTGCATCTACCTAAGTTTGAGTATTTTATAAAGTTCTCATTTAAACATTTTACCACATTCTTATAATGGGAGGGAGGGGAGCAAAATAAAGATGCTGCAGTAGATTATTGACAATAAAGTACCAGCTCTGCTTTATATTGGCAAAATAATTTCTTAGGCAGGGAATTTTTTGTTAAATGCCAGTATCTGTGAGATTACATTTTGGCACAAAATAAATTTGTAAACCTATAAAGACAGAGATCTCCTGTATTAGAAACTTTTTTCTTGAAACACTGATGATGGCATCCAGGATGCCATCTCCATGATGCCATAGCAAAAATAAATAGGGGAATTCTTTAGCCTGAAGTCTTCTTTTCAGAAAGGACCAGTTAATTTCTTGGGATCTTTTCCAGTGAGTTTTTATCTAGGGAAATTTTTAGGATCCAGATAGAAGTTCTTCTCAACCAGAGAAAGATGGAAAGAACCTCACTGTGTAGTAGCAAGGGTACCACAGAAGAAGATAACCA
>NW_009648894.1:825341-851547 GCF_000708025.1 Charadrius vociferus
GACCTGGGGAAAGGAGGGAGAGTGAGATAAAGGACTGTCTTAATAGAGTTAATGCTTTTGAACATAAAGTTTTCTGCATCCAGTGAATAAAAGAAATAATGACTTAATTCAGGTACATTTCAAGGTATTTTATCATACCTTGCAAATTAGGAATAGCTTATATTTAGAGCCTCAGGGTTGAAGAATATGTATTTAAAATTGAATAGTGTATCAAAAATAAGAGATTTAGGCTATTTAGTTCCTTCTAGGTTTTGGTGTTAAATCCATTGCTAACCATAAAATTCAATGTCAATAGAAAAACTTGCCCATGAATCACAGTAAATATTATTCTCTGACAGCAGAAAGTGTACAGTCGTAATAAATATTTTTTTCTTGCAGGGGCAAGTGTAAAACCTGAACCAACAGAATCTCCTGCACCTGGTAAGTGTTGTTGCTATTACTATTTGTGCGTGTGTATGTCTGAAAGCATTTTAAAAATTTTACCAATGAGAATGTCTTTTATCTCAGGAAAAATACAGTCAGCTTACCATTTATTTTACAGAATACAAGACAACTGAGGACGGATGGATTATACATGAAGACAAACAATATTACTTCAGCACAGAGAGTGTTCCTATGGAAAAAGGTCGGGAGTTCTGCAAAAGGAATTTTGGAGACCTTGCTGTCATTGAGAGTGAAAGTGAAAGAAAGTACCTCTGGCGATATGTAAGAAAAATCATTAATGCTATGCAATAAATCATCCAAAACAAGTGAGCATGAGCACAAATCCTTTTCATGCTGGTATTCTCCCTACAAGTTTTATGAAAGTAAAATTGCAGTAGCATTAAGCCAGATTAATATGAAGAACAAAATCAAGTCTTTTTAGATTGTTTCATAGCTGAGACGAGGACAATTTTGATTCGGTGTTGTGTATAGAAATAAGCACAGTAAGCATTAAACAGGTCGTTATCTGCTTTTCCTATTCAATGTGGCAGTTACACCACATTACATTTAGCTGCAACTGGTAATGTGCTAAGATAAATCTTAATGCTTACTTTTAATTGATCTGTGGCTTCATTTTAGCAAGAAGCTGTAAAGCAGGTGAGTTAACTAAAAGTAAAGTTTATCAACAGATAAACTCATATGTCTTAAGTAGTGGATCAAAACAGATATTGGCTTACGTGCAGCACTCAGAACATTGACTTTTGATCTTGTCTGCGTACCTGGGATGTAGTCTACCTAGCAGCCTCTTTTTGTTCCTCAAGTTTACCCCTTTGCCTCATTCTCCTTGTGGGGAGAATGTAATTATGCAGGAAGAGCATAGATTATGTCACAAGAAGTTGCCTGTTTATACTGTCTTGAGGCCAACTTCTTTTAATCAGGAATGTGTTTAAAATTCAGATTTCAACTACGTAAAACTTTTCCTGAGCTGGCTGAAGAGTGGCAGTGAGGTGACACAAAGGATATCAGTTTATATCCAAAGTGTAGGAAGGCTTGTCCCTGTCAAGAAGTTTGTCAGATGATGTCCACTGCAGAGACTGTGCAAGACGTGCTGATTTCAGTGACTTTCAACTAAGACTTTGAGAAGTGTGGATAAAGTGACCAAACCTTTTGGCCAATGGTGAAGTTGACTGTGGACTGGCAGCTGTGCGCGGCTTTAACTTAAATGTTGTAGCTAGAGAACGTAGCATTTCCTATCCTCTGTCAGTTAGATGTATATTACTCAATATTAACATAATGGATTCCTGTGATAAAAAGAGGAAATTTATACAATTTTAATCTTTACATCCTAGATCTTGAAAAATGGCAAAGAGGATTCGTATTTCATTGGTTTACAACTAAGTGTTGACCAAAGGACAAGGTAGGTCAACTATAACTGTGGAGCTTGCATCATGCTTTAAAATGAAGAAATCTACTGAGTGGCGCAAAATTAATGAATTGCTGGAACGAAATTGTGGCCTGTCAAAGCAAATGACAATGCTTTTCCTCTGAATTCTGTAGGACTTTCATGCTTAGTGTTTTTTGATTATGAAGGTTGTCACAATGTATTCTGTAGTAAATATACCACAATGTGTCATTATATTTAATCCACTTTTTTAATCCCACTTCTGTTGTTAGGCATTCTCACCCTACTAATACTACTGTTATTCTATGTTTGATTATAGCAGGAAAAAAGCTTGATTTGAGTTTTGCCCTCAGCTGTTGTCTGACTTGTCCATATTCCAATAAAATATAGCTAATATAAGGAGTTTTTAAGAAGTATTTCCGGTTGATACTGATAAATTTTTTTCCTTTGTAGAAGTCCAAGTCCTTTTCAAGTAAATGGAATTTCTCCTTGACACCACTGGAAGCTAGAGTAGATCCATAAACCCTAAAACTTGATATATTCTTTAACAATAGAAAAGCATTAACTTTGTTTTTATAAATTTACATCAGATCTGTTAGATTTGGAAAGTTCTGCTTTACTGTGTCTTTTAAGATTTTGTAGTCTGTGGGCCAAACAAGTTAAGTCAACAGGGCCTAGATTTTTAAAGGACATACCTAGTTTTGAGTCTTAATTTAAACATGATTGTATTCTCAAGTGGTTTAATTGCATGTTAATTTAGCTCCAGATTATCCAGGAGAAATACTGCACGTTTCCTAAGTAGAATTCACCCAAAGCAAGCAGAAAAAATACACCGCAGATTATGTATTTTGAATTTTTATTCAGAAATTCTAGTTTCCTTTATTACATGATTTGTGTTGAAAATATAAATAGATGCCCCAGCTCAAAATAGATAAGATATTTGGTAGGTAAAAACATTCTTTTCCCCCCTTCTTAACTCTTGGGAACAGACTGTAATAAAGGAAAAAATGCAACCTATTTTCTTTTTGTAGAACAAAGGTTGCTGTTGCCATTAATATTATTGCCGTCTGGTTGGACCAGATGATCCTTGAGGTCCCTTCCAACCTGGTATTCTATGATTCTATGATTCATTATAAAGCTTCAGGTGCACTGTGAGGATAAACAGATTTTCTGCAATCTTTTCTGAATGTCAGTATGCACCACCGTATTGATTTTTACATGTCATGTTAATTTAGGCCTGAATTCAGTTCAGTCTAGGTCTTGAAGTGCCTGGATAGATGCCTAGTAGTTCTTGGATCTCCTTATAGTCCACAGTGACAATGAGAACAATGAGGACCCTCCAGATGATAATTACAATGTTAGGTAGGCCAGATCACCTTCCAAAAATGAGGTGTCTCTGCCATTCCGTTGTTTCGTATGGACCCTAAGATGAATATGCTTTTAAGTGAAGTATCTTATGTATGTGCCTGAAGGGCGAACCTGTCACTTGCAGTCCAATAAGAATATGTCTCCTAATAAGGGTTTGCTCCTTGGTTATTATTTTATTTATTGTTTAATCTGCACGGATGTACAACTTTTTCGATGTTTGTATTTTACCTTATGGTAAGGCCCATTGTCACAGGAATTTCCTTGTAGGTGGTTTGTCATGCTGTTTTCCTCTGCATGGGGGAAAAGATCAAACATTTTACCAGTGTTATGAATAAAATCTCATCTCTGTAATAGGCACAGAGAATGTATGACTTGGGGAAATGGTAAGCATCTGGGCTCTCTCATGCTGAAACGATGTCTGGCTTTCACGTTGGCTTGAATGATTATTTCAAGTATTGTCCTAAAGTGTCAGTGTGTTGCTTAAAAGCAGAGTAAACACAACTTCAACACATACCCTACATCTTTAAGTAGAGAAGTTTAGTGCAATTAGCCAAGAGGCTAATTGGTCAAAAAACCTTGTACACCTTAAACTATGAATAGCTATATTAAACATATTGCAAAATTATTTTTTGTGTCATGGAAGCAATTCTATTTGTATGTTAAAGAATTGTTTTGTTGGATTTTTTTTTTCCTAAGTTGGATGGATGGCACTCCAGTGAATTATTTGGCATGGGCACCACATGAACCTAACTTTGCAAATAATGATGAAAACTGTGTAGTTATGTATAAGAATTTAGGTGAGTTTTGTATATTTGTTCCTGAATTTCATTGTTTGTGTCACAACTGTTTTTTTTTTCTTCTGAGGCACCCCTTCCCCCCTTTTTTTTTGTTCTTTTGCGACATGTTATAGAAGTAGATCATGGTATTATATTCAGGACTTAATAATTTTGTACTATTGTATTTACCTTAAGCCTAGCATGGGAAAGCTCTGATAAAGGTCTTTGGTTGTGATTGCTATGCAATTGTTTTATATTTTTTATTAAAATTGGTCTAATGTGCCACTATAACATTGATATTTCTAGTACCTGGTTCTACACTGCTTTTAACATTCGGTAATTACAGTGTGTATGAAGCGACATGTTTATCCTAGATGCTGATATAGAATGGCAGTAAACTGAGAGACTCTGAGGATTTAATCTTATCTTTCAAATAAAAGCACTTTGTGTAAGAATGAGTGAAATTGATTTGCATTTAAGCAGCTCTGGATGTGGTGTCATACATTTCCCTGTTTGTCTTACATTCAGGATTTTGGAATGATATAAACTGTGGTTATCCAAATCCCTACATATGTGAAAGGCACAACAGTTCCATTAATTCAACTGTTCCTCCAACAACATTTTCAACTCCAAGAGGATGTCATCCAACTTGGCTTTCCTTTCGTAATAAGGTACCGTAACAAATACAGCGTATGTTGGATGTTTGGCAAAACATTAAATAGAAAACAAAGGAATTATCTAATAGTATTGTTTCTTATTAAAGTAAAATATTATAATTTTTTTTGCAGAGAGCTGGTTGATGCCTGCATGCTTTTCTTTGTTTGCCCATTCACTGCTTTGCAGGAAGGGTGCTTTTTAGATGCTTCTACTGTGTACTCAGTTGCAGTTGACGAAAGTCATTCTGTAGTCATCTCTGCAAACCTCTTGAGATGAATTTCCTAAAGAGTTTAGACAGAGTTTGTGAAGTATTGATGCTTTGATCTTGATGGTTTTTAACCAAACCATAATCCTTTTGTGGTACTGAATACATTTTGTCTTCTTTAACTTTACTAACATGGTTTGCTTTGTAAAGTCAAATAAATAAACATGCAAACTAATATCAGTCATGCATAACTTATCACTGTTAGCTGACTGTCTATAAAAAGTCAGGTTTTACTCATTTTCTAGAAATTTCAGATCAAATCTAGGATGTGTCTTGTTGAGCAAAACACTTTCTTGAGACAGTCAATTTTATATAGAACAAAGACCAGCATAAAAAGCTCATTTTAAGCTGAATGTGTTTTTTTCAGATAAATGCATTATTTTACTACCTTTTCTCCATCCTGCTTTGCTTAAAGCAGTGGTTTTCAATCTGTGAGGGATATTGGAGTAAAGATAATATATAGAGAATTTGTTCATGTTTTAGTGTTACAAAATATTTGGATCTACAGAAGATGAACGTGTCACTTGGCATGCTGCACGAACAGCTTGCATGAATTTAGGAGGAAACCTGGCCACTATCCCTAATGAACAAGTGCAAGGTACTGTTTATAGTTTTGTAGCGTTAGATGAGATGGCATTTAATCGTTACAGGATGGCTGTTGTATTTGTGTGAATATGGACAGGATTTGAATAATGACTGCACATCTGATTTGTGTTCCAAAACATATAATTTTTTAAAATTTACAATTAAGTTTTCACCTAAATCTACCAAATTTTAGTGTTGGCTTGGATATATGTACACACATTTATATTGTCCTGGCAGCCAAAGCAGAGCTTTTTCTGCTTCCACATGATGCCAGCTGGACCCAGCAAGTTCCATTCCAAATGATGTAGTTTCACTAGGTGGCATTAACTCGCTGCATGGCTTTCCTATTAACTCAAGCAGAACATCTTTAGGATCAGAACTTGCTGTTTCTGGGCAGCTTGGGGCAGAGGTTTGCCTGCTCATACACCTACCCACAGCTCACCACATAGATTTATCATTCTTTTCATTCGAGTACCTTATTTTAATGAACATAAGAGCTGCATCCCTGACTGGGGGAGATGACATGAAATTAGTACTACTTATGTTTTCCACATGTGAAGAGATGAAGAATCAAACTTTCACCTTTCAAACATAGTTAAATTCTTATGCAACATAATTTCTGCAGTACAGATTTCAGGTGGTTCATGCACAGGGCTTGAATTCTAAGTAGAAGAGAAATGAGCAGTAAAGCTGTTAGCACAAAACTATTGTTATTGCTGGCAATGCAGGCATAAAGGCTTGAGTTCCTGTTACAGTTTCTGGTAGGACAGCAATGCTAACATTTGGTGAAGAAATCTACAGGTTTCATTTCTAGAAGTGTAAGTTGCATTCATTTTGAAAGACTAAAGGAAAGTGAATGGTTGATAGAGCAGACAGAAATTCATCTATTGTTTGCAGAGAAAAGTAAGCTCATAACAATGACTGTAGCAGTTGGCAAAAGCCATCATGTGTTCATTTTATCAAAGTGTTTGATATATTGTGGATTAGTGGGTTGTTGAATGCCTGCTGACCTAACCTGTTCTATTTTTGAGATAGCCGCGCTGCATAAGACACACAAGCACCTTCATGGACTGTGCAAAGCTGTGGTAATTGATTTGCTTGTGATGCGTAGTTCTGTTGAGACTCATTTTAAGCAGGTCGCTTGTGCATTCTGCTCCCTGCTAAGACAGTGCAGGCTATTGCCCAGGTGTTCCAGGGAGAGAGGAAACACTCTTGCGGTTCTGTAACAGCACCACTTGTACAGATGCAGATGCACAAGTGGTAGGTGCTCAGTGGCGCTGTCTGATGCCATTGCGGGGTAACCAGTCTGGGGGGATTATCAAAAATGTATGTGCTCTACACAGCTGTGTATTTCTAAGTCAGTTCTGGGACTAGGGTTCAAAAATGTCCTGAGACATTATAAAAAGCATTTCTGTCATGTTTTTGGGATTCATCCAAGAATCAGGTTAGATACTTAGCTGAAGTATTTTGCCCAAAGCCACAGTTATATATCTGGTTCCCCGTTCATTAAACTCAAAAGTCACCTCCTTTTCATCTTACCTGCTTGCATTGTCAACAATGAAGTGTTCTGTATTACAGAAGGAATATTTAATGTCACCAATCTCAGTGAGGCCAGACATTTCAATTGTCCTTCACTAAAAGTATTTCTCTTTTTCTTTGCCTTTTTTTACTCTAGCTTTTCTCACCTTCCATATGAAAGATTTTGTTACTGATACATGGATTGGATTAAATGATATAAATCACGAACTGAGGTTCCTCTGGACAGATGGAACAGGAGTTTACTTTACAAACTGGGCCAAAGGCTTCCCATCAGGACGTATGGATTTATACTCATATGATAGCCAGGTAAATAGCAATCACAAATTTTTCACTGAAATTTGGTTTTTAGATTGCATTTATGCATTTTGGGGGGATTTGAGATGTGTTACTTCTTGGCTTATTACTTTCATACTTTTTTACATGTCAAATATAAATCCAAATAGAGTGAATGATTTTGAGCCCTTGTCAGTTGCTGTATTAGCTGGTGACAGGCTCTGTGAAGTGCTCGTACAAAGACTGATTTCAGATTTCAGTTCTCTGTGTCCATGAAGGCTACACTGCTGCTGTGTTCCCCCTGCATTCTCTCATAGGCTCTGGTAAAGAGGACAGTGGGATTCCTGCCTAGTGGCATTTGCCCCAAAAGCACACTGAATGAGCACATCCTCCTAGTCCTCTGACCACATTAGTGCCTGAACTTACCAAGTTTCTCAGTTGGCATGGAGCGTGCAAGGGGCACTTACAAACAGTCCCCTCAAACAACCATGTCTTACATAGCAGCAAATTCTGTCAGTCACATTTGCGGAAAGGACATGCTTCTATAAAAAGACAGCCATTCAGTTTTTACGAAGAAAAAAAAAAAAAGAAAATCACTTCCCTGTTTCTCTGTCACACAAACTGATCTGATAGGTCATTCAGTTCCTCTCTCTGATCTTAAGTGTTTAGATAGTTCTGTGCTGTGGAACTACAGCACATTATACTACTAGCTCTATTTCTCTTCAATGCCATTTTTCATGTAGAAATCTAATTTTTACGTATAATGTCCTTTTTTCTGTTTTTGAGAGTAGCACTTCTGAGCTTCTTATCTCCAATAGAAGGAGAAAATTTGGAAGAATTCGAAGTTCGAAAGCGTGTTTAAAATGTTACTTCTGGGAGGAAAAATATATATTTTTCTCTTTTTATGCATAGTAGGATTTCTATGAAGTCTTTTGTGAAAACTAATAAAGTCCCTATTTTATAAATTTCATATGTATTTCTAAGTTTACTTCACCTTAGCAAAAAAAATAAGTTATGATAGTTAATACAAAATACCATGCAACTGTTCAGTTTGAAAGATTTAAATCTTAATGCATTTTGCTCACAAATGAAGTGTTTTTCTGTGCATGTCCTCCTGGACAGCAGAACCAAATAAGTAAATAGAATAAAATAAATATGGATGCTTCATTGCATAAAACTGTTTGTACACATTCAGCCTTTTGCATTCATCGCTGTTTGTTCAATATATGCTAACGTAGGTCCTAGCTATCGTGTCCATGTCAGAGAAGTTGAAATGTCACTGCAAGGGTGGTACTGACAGATGAACGGCTGCTTTTGGGCAGGAGCAGTTCTGATTTTGTTGTGTGTACTATTACAGCTTGCAACAATAAATTTGAAGAGACTGATATGTCAGAAATGTTGCATTGCCCATTGAGGATCCAGTTGTTTTTTTTCTGGGGCAAAATTAACCTGTCTTTTCTACAATCGTTGATTTTACTTCTCTTTAAATTGTCTGTGGCTTTCCTTCTATCCATGTTGTATGCCTGGAGGTCTGAGAATACTAGAATTTCTCTGGTCTGCTTATCCACCCCGATGTTGTGCAAGAGAGAGCAACATTAAGAAATTTGTGAAGTGCAAGAGGAACAGAACCTCCACGTCATAAAACTTATGCTGTTAAATGTTACAAGGATACAAGAGTAAAACTACAGCACTGCTTGTGTCTGAAGATGTAAAAGGGGGACAAAAGTTTTGTATTTGCTTCTTCTAGCTATTTGTAACTGATTTTCTATCTTTTTGCCTCAAGGCTGACTGTGTTGTCATGAGAAACAGTCCTGTTAAGGAAGCAGGGAAGTGGGCCGATGAGAGTTGTGATAACAACAGAGGATATATATGCCAGATTAATGCAGGTACTTGTCTTTTTAGTTAAAACGCAATCAAACCTTGTGGGCTTTCAGGGAATTGTTTGGGTGTATGGATTTCAACATCATTTCACTTCCAATAAAGATACATCCACAAATTGTTTTTCAGGCAGGAACACAAGGGTCATATATGTCAGAGGTCCAATTAGAGTCACTACTCTCTCAGCTGACCCTTCCCAGTAACTGCCATGTTACTGCCTTCCTGCGCTGAAATTTGTATCTGCACCTTTGTGTTTAGTATGACCCTTGACATGATATTTGTGCCATGATTTTGTCTGTCATTTTCTGAACACGTTGTCTTTCAAAACATGTTCTAGGAAATACTGACTATTACATGTAGCATGAACTGACTGGAGTGTGACTGTAACTCACCCGCACTGAACTTGAGCTAATTCACCTCCAAAAAGGAAATTAAAAAGCAGTGAAAATCTGGATTTAAATACCTGATTCATTTTTAAGGACCGGTCTTTGTGGAGTTTTCCTTTTCTCTGGCAAAAATAATCCCTGGAAAACAACACAGTCCCTGCAAAGCATTTCTTTTGTTGAAAAAGTATTGTATTAAAGAAATCGTGACCTAATCTAATCCTAATTCATTTCAGTAATACTATTCTGGAGGATTATATAGAGTTCTCCTTTACTCCCTGTCAGAGGTTGCTTTAAGGAGCTCTTTTGCTTTCTACAGCTTTGTAATTGATTTTTACTACTGATCCTGGCTTAAAGAATAGCATATCTAACCCATGCTGATCAAAAGTCAGGGAATGTGAAATCAAGAAAAAAAGGCTTTTTGTTTAATTCTATTTGCAGCCACAGCGAAACCATACTCCCCTTCTGAACAAGTGTGTGAGTCTTTTTTCATCCTTTATTTTACAGATGCTGAGTTTCTGCCTTCTACAAGTTCATCTCCATCCAGCATTATCCGTTATGGTAACAGTAGTTATTTGTTCATCCATACCAAAATGAACTGGGAGGATGCACGAAAAAACTGCAGGCGTGATCAATTTGACCTTTCCAGTGTCTTAGACCCCTACAGTCATTCGTTCCTGTGGCTAAAGATGTTAAAGTATGGGGTGCCTACGTGGATTGGTCTTAACAGTAATGTGGTAAGAATGTCAAACTAATTGAACATGATGCTGCTTCTCTTCTGGAGAAATCAGGAACTGAAAAGTCTTATTAGCTCTCTTTACTTCAGCATAATTATTTATATCTTGGTCCTAAATACTTTTATGTGCTGTAAGATTTACAGGTAGGGATCCATCCAGTTCCATTACTCTGATTAAATGGTATATATTACACGTTTTTCATGCTTTTTCTGTGATATTACACTCTATGCGCTTCCAAACAAGATATTTTAGGCTAGCATCTTGAAATATATCTTTGAATATGGTGTATTTGAGATAAAATCCGCATATCTTAAGATGTACAGTGCAAAGCATTTATTCTAAATATCAATACCTAATTTTCAGAAATAGAATAAGGTGCTGTTGCTATGACTTTTTCAACGTTTTTGAGCATAGGCAGCCAAATAACTAATTAGTTTACCTAATTTAATTTCATTTGTCTCTCCTTTCCCGGTTCTTTGATGCTTTGATACTTTCTGGATGTTAAAATGCACCACCCTTTCTTCTTGGCACAGACACTTGTCCTGCATTCACTCCATTTGGTTCAAAGTTCAAAAATAATTCAGTGTTACTTATTCTGCATTTCCTTTTCCTGGAAAGCTTTTGTTGCAATGCTGTATTTCTCAATGAACAGCTGCTTGTCACAACATAAATTTAAAAGTTTGAGCCATTTGTGTTATGATTTCTAAAAAAAAATACTCTAGCACAAGATGCTGCATAGACAGACATTTGACTGACAAAGAAATGGTTAATGCTTAGAGTTTAATCATTCCTGTTGATTTGTTTTGTTCTTAGACCAATGGGCGTTATGAGTGGATTGATAACTGGAGAATGAAGTATACTAAATGGGCTGAAGGGGAGCCAAAGCAGAAAATAGGCTGTGTCTATCTAGATGTTGCTGGAGCCTGGAAGACAGGATCCTGCAATGAAAGTTACTTCTCTGTTTGCAAAAAATCTGATGGTAAGAACATGATTCTAACCATTGTAATTACAATTATTATCTCTTTAGAGTTCATTGTGCTGGGTGGTCTGCTGATGTATACTTAGATGCTGGGTTTTATTTCAAGAGGTAAATAGGTGAAATCATTACAATTTACTTGGGTTGAATGGGACTGCTTTAAAATGAGGACCAACACGTATTAAGAAAGAGCTAGTGTGACTGTGAATAGCCATCACTTTACATTAATAATGTTAGATATATTTTGCAAAGCTTAGACTTGTGTTCCTCTGCTATTTATTCTGATATTGTGTAAACACTCAAGACCAAAAACCTCAAAAATCAAAAGGTAATGAATGTTAGGTAGTAGTCACATGGCTGTGTTGTTGAAGGGGGAAGAGCTGAATGACTAAGCCATAAGGTGTCACAAGGAATGTTTACCTATAACAACTTTCCAGGTTTTCCTTTTATAACTGAATAACAAACTACAGGTGGAATAGAAATGTTTAAGGATACTTCTTCAGGCCACCTTCTCTTATGTTTTTGACCCGAAACTCCTGTTACTATCATCTGATAATGCCTCCTGCATTCCATGATACTAGGTCACAACCTGTATGACCAAGTTCATATGGGCCTAATTCAGCAAAGCAGTCAAGTGGGAAAATACGTTTGTGAGTAAAGAGTTGAGCTGAACTTAAGAATGTGTTAAAAGATAAAAGCATGCTTGGATTCTCTGCTAAATTAGATTTCTTGAGACTACAGGTGCAGTACTTTTTGTTCATAGATTTAGGACTTTCTCCCATTACTGTGTTGTAATAAGCAGTATAGACTACCAAGATTAGATTTTTTTAAAGATCTGAGTGAATTTTCCAACATTTGGTTAGAATAATCTATTAATGATAGAAGAATGTATAAGAAGCTGTTTCTTTACATTTTGTGCTTTCTTTTTTATATATATATATTTTTTTTAAACAGTTCAAGCTCCCACTGAGCCCCCTCAGCTTCCAGGAAAGTGCCCTGAATCAGAAGGACACAAGTCTTGGATCCCTTTTCGAGGTCATTGCTACTACATTGAATCTTCATCTACAAGAAACTGGGCCCAGGCTTCATTAGAATGTCTTCGACTAGGTAAGTATCCTCCTTAATCAAAGAGCACATCTTTCTGACTTGCTTTTCCTCTCTGTGGAAAGCTGAACACGCGCTATGTATTTTTGTGATTTCAAGGATAATCCAAGTGTTGGACAAGGCAGTTGCATCCAATTATTGCCTTAATTTGTGAAGAGATGGAAAATAGTTGTCTACCAGTGGCACACACTGTCTTTCATGTGTGTGGGACCAGGCATTAGAGGAGCTGTGTGGCCTGGAGTGGAGTTTCCAAAAGTGGAAACTTTGTTCTTTGACCCTGCTAGGAGGTACTCAGCCTTATCCACAGCAGTCACTATATCTTATTTTAGTGGCATTTTACATCTTTTGTATTCCTGACCTAATTTGCCCCTTTCTTATTGCAGTTTTATGCCACTGGAATGAAAGTTACAGCTCTCTAGGCTGGGTAATATATCAGTAAACTAGGGTTGTTGTGTTGTTTCATTATTGCAACTTCCTTCTCTGGGAAGCTGATGTAAGGTTCATTATGCTGAACTTCATATGTCTATAGGATTGGTGGCAATGTGACTTAGGTGTCTAACCTCTCATTAGAGTTTGCAGAGATCTTGTTCATGCTGTCAGTGGAACTGAATACAGATTCATCTTCACTGGAAGTTTGTATAGATATTTGATCAGGTGAAATGCACCCTAAATGCCACTGACTGGGTCAGTTAGGTCTCCACTGATAAACCTACCAGTGAAACCCATGTCAAATATAGACACCTACATCTGGGTAAGAAGAATCTCACTCTTTCTCTTGGTACTCAGATTCATTCCTGGGTTCTCATGTAGTAGTATGTTGCCAGCTCTAGTTTGAGAAACTGGTATTTTTGAGGGAAGGTTTTTGATATATGTTCTTCAAGTCTTCCTATATTTTTGATGGAAGGTTCAAGTTTTGATATATGTTCTTCAAGTCTTCCTATATTCTCCACGTCAACATTTGTATAACATTTGAATTAAGATACTTGCTAATATACTTTTAAATATAGAAAAGTTTCCATAATACAACACTTGCTGTAGCTCAGTCTTTAAGACTATGACAATTGTTAATGTGTGACCCATTTCCATAGTCTTTTAAGTTCTTCTGTTGATGTGGCAGATGCTGAGTCTTTGAAAGCTGCAATCTATGTTCTTAGTTGTGCATAGCCAAAAGGACCTTGACAGTTGTGCACATAGCAGCTGTTATTTGTTATCTGCAGCTCTCTGCCTTAAGTTGAATGATTATGATTTTGAATAAGCTTGTGCGAGAAACTAAATAACATTTCTTTTCTTTGGAGGACTGAGTTTCTGAAACAGACTTTCAGTAAGAAGAGTGGGGCAAATAAATGAAAGTATTTTAACGTGGAGTTTGAGAGGAATTGAATGATGATGTTGCATGTGATAGCAGGTGCCTCTGCTCACTGGCTCAGGTTGTCCACAGCTGTCCCACATCTTTGTTATTGGAATCTGCAGTTACATCAGAATTGCCTTTTTTCTGTTGAACTAAGATTCCTGAAAAAAAGCACTGACCATTTGTTTCAGCGTGTGTGGTAAAAGGCTGGCATTATGTGGAATTTAAAATTTGAATGCTTAAGACTTTGCGTCACTGACATCCCCTTCTCTTAAAACCCTTAATCTTTCATGGTAATTTTTAGGGCAGGCTGAATCCAACAGCCCAGCAGAGACTCTACGCTTGCAAGTTCAACCAGTGACAAGGCTGAGAATGTGTTCCCTGTAGGCGCACATGCACATATGCAACACATCTATAGATATATTCATGGCTGGCCACACAGATCAACACAGGCAGGCACACAACACAATCTGCACCAACACCCTTATTGTATTCCCCTCTCAAGTAGATTGTGATAAAGGTCTGTTAGTGGGAATATATACAGAAATACAACATGGATCCCTCCAGCAGCTAGGCTCAGAAACTCTGTTTGTCCAGTAGCTGGCCCGTGGATCTCAGTGTCCTCAGTTGCTGGGACCTGGAAATATGAGCCGCTACGGCCACCAGCCTGGCTCCTGTTGCTGGTACAGACCCCATCCCTGCCACACACATGCATTGGTCCCTCCAGTAGTCAATCCCCACGGTCTCAGCTGTAGAGACACACAGGGGCACACACACATACAGAGCTAGCTGGAACTCCCCTGGTCCCCCAGTAGCCATTCCCTCCTTGATCTTACCCCTAGAGATGCACGCACACCAGGGTGTCTCATCCTTAGAGACCTGCAGCTCTTATGGTCCCTCCAGCAGCTGGCTGGAACTCCCCTGGTCCCTCTGATAGCCAGCTCAGCTTGTGGTCTCACCCTTGGTGACACATACCTGGCTCGCCTACTTGCTCTCTAGGCTGCCTTGATACTCCCTACTGATCATGCACTCACTTGTGTGTCTGCACTTGCTCCAGTTGCTGGCATCATGGACACAAGGGTGTCTGACTCATGGTCCCACTCCAGTTGCTGGTGCTTAGACCCCCATGCCCACACATGCCCACAGAGCGAAGAGTCTTTCACCCATGAAAATAGTTAGAAATAGAGTTTAATAAGAAGGTGGGACTGTCTGCCCAGATCATGCACAGGGTGTGGCCAGACAACCGTACTAACCAGCAAACTATTTACAAGACCAGTCTTTTTATCCCCTTATCCCTCTATTTTCCCATGCTTGTTCCTCCCAGATTGCCAAGGTCCATCCCTTTCCCTGCCTTTGGTTTCTCTCCCGAACATCTCATAATAAGTCTTGTGCAATCTTGAAATGCTCTTCTGTATCCCATCATGTGTCCCATACTCCTAGACGGTAGCTCGCCTCAGTCTGAAAGATACTCTGACATTGACTTCAGTCTTGATGGGTTTCATGCCTGGACACCGGGGCTGAGGCTGTCCTGCGACAGCCCTAGGAGGGACCTAAGCAGGATGTCCCATCCTCTGAGTCCATAATTTGGGTTCTTCGCCTGCCATTGTGCCCCTTTCTCCTCTGGGCTTGTGGAGATTGACCTTTGATGGGCTGATGGGTCCTGTGGTGGACCTGGGAGTAACCAGGGAAGGGGTTCTCCATCTCCATTGTCTTTCTGTGCTCCCTTGTGGATGTGCAGTGAAGCTTTTTATCTCACAACCTAACAGTAACCAAACATCTGATACCATGCAGCAAAAGAGGAACAATTAGAAAAACAGAGACTACAGTGAAAAAAGAGGAACGTTCCATGTTCTCTTATATTCTGTTGTCCCTGCTTGCACTCTGGGTTTTGTTTGCAGTTGGACATTTTCCAATTATATCTTACCCATAGTAGAATTCTGAACCATAGTAGAATTTATCGGTAGCTCAGCAGTGACTCAAATGGCTTTTATATTTTTATTCTTTGTGACTGTGCCTTCCTTACCTGGGAAAAAATACCTTCAAAAATTCAACAGCCAAATCAAAACAGTCAAGTGCCAAACACAGCTATGACTCCATACCTGTTGACTGGATTCCTGCCCCTAACTGAAGAGAACTGAAGGTACACTTTTGCTGGTGTTTAATGGCACTACATACAAAGTTGTGTACCTCATTGTGTCTGCTGGCTCCATGCTGTAACTTCTTGACTTTGCTAGAGCATCATACAGAACGAATCATTATGGCAGAATGCCTAGTGTTTTATGTGGATGACTTACAGGGTACTGCACTAACTGGGCAACATATGACCTGGATGATCTTTCTTTCTCTGATGGCTACAAAGAGAATGTAGGAAAATAAACAAGACCTGGTTAAAGAGTTACACTAAGCACTGTGCTTCAGAAAGCCAGCAAAGTCTGTGATATATGTGAACTATACAAAGACTCAGCAAACATTTTATCATTAATATGCAAAGTTATATGGTGTACAGACTGAAGCTATACATACTTTTTATTAAAAACTTTTAATTTTGTCTGGACCGTTTTTTGTTTTTTAAATAGTAACACATCGGTAGAAGTTTATGCTCGATACCATATTGCCCTGTTGTATTTTGCCTATAGTTGTTCAGTTATGTTGCTGTTTCCCAGTGGATGAGGAAACAAACAAAATGCTTGTGTAGTGTCATGGAAAGGGTAAGAAACACATCAGCAGCAATGCCAGACTCCTTCATAAGACATTACCTAAAAATTAGTTTCTGTTTTGAACATCAAACTCTGTTTGGAATTTGGCACAGAGAATCAGTGGCAAAAATAAGACTGACATTGGCCAGGACAATGAGAATACTTTCCACTGTGAAACTTATGTCTCTAAGAAATATTTTTTTTTTCCTCTGTGTCTTCCAGGTGCCTCTTTGGTATCAGTTGAAGATTCAGCTGAAGCCAGCTTTCTGGCATACACCATTGAACCACTTGAAGGGAAAACATCAACTTTTTGGACAGGAATGTACAGAAATGTGGATGGTAATTTCATTACTTTTGACATCTTTTTGTTTGGTGAATAATTGTCACAAGCTGTTTGACATGGGTGTTGAAAATGTCACATTATACTTCTGTAATACATACAAGGTGAAATTAGAAAAGGTAATATATTATCATCATAGGGGAAGCTGGTCAATTGTAATCAAGCAATAACCAGTAATATATAAAAGAAAGACCAGGCACAGAAGGGTGATCTTAAAGCAAGAAAAGTAATTCACAACAAAGTAAGGCACAAAGTTGCATCTACAGACTGGACCATGTAGGGAGTTGAGCAAAGTCTGAAATGTGGAGAAGCCCTGGATTGATTGCTTATCATTGAGATACTCCGATCTTTGAGCTAGAGAATAATGTGGCTAACATCACTTCTAGTCTTTGGAATTGCCATCCTGGAATGGCCAGCACCCATCTTTAGTTACAGCTGGCCCTCAGAACAGCTTCACTTTGAAGCTGGAATTGTTTCTGTCTTTGGAATTGTGTATCACAAGTTTTTCTGTTTTCTGTCTCACTCTAAGGAACATGAGGTAAGAGAGAACAGACAACAGGCTGCTTTAATTAAATCTTAAACTTGCTGATTATTGCTTTCCATTAATACAGTTAGTATTCAATTAATATGTATTTCTGTCTTTATGGTAGACCTAAAAGTTACTTTAGTCTTGTGCTGTTCAAACTAAAAGCTCCAGTATAACACTGTCAGAGGCAGGACTGCAGAATAGTTCAGGTGACTTGGGGTGCGGTTTTTTGACAACTGCCTGCTCAATCACTTCAGTGGCAAATCAGTTGCTGAGAAGACAAGTATTCAATTACCTTACTTGAATCTTAACCAGGAAAAGGGAAAGTTTTCAGTTGAGGAGGAAAGAATTTGAAGAAAGTAGTGATCTATAAGCGTAACACATAAAGAAAAGCTGAGGTTTACTCATGTAGTTAATTGACACATGAAATGTTTTTTAAAGTGGTTCTAGAGCTGGTGCAGAGCAAGATAGTTCTTTCAGTGATCATAGACACAAGAGCTGCTTCAGCAAGTACGTGTCACTGTATTACTACATAGTGATTACGGTGATTTCAGCATAACTACATAACTAAATTTCATATCTTTGGAAAAGCGGTTGTATCCAGATGCCATGCCCTGACACAAAGGGTGGCAGGTATTTAGAAAAAGGGCAAAATATGAAGAATCTTATAAGAAAACAAAACACAGCTTTCATGCTGAGTCTAAGAATTTGCTTGTTTGAGTACAGCTTGAGTCACAAGGGGCACATTTATTCTAAATAAAAAACACTATTAAAAGAAAGAAAGAAAAAAAGGAACAGGAAGGAAGAGACAGAAAGTCCCAGCATAGTTGAACAACAGTGATCACAAGATTTTTGAAAGAAATCTTTAAAAGGGAAAATCATGTTTGTAAAGTCAGTGGGAACGAGCAGAAACTGAAAAACAAATGGAAGAAAATTGAACTTAGAAAGACTTTAGTCAGGGCTTTGAAGAGAGTAATACAAAACCTCCATACAAATGACTGAGATAAAGGGCATTCTGTTGAAGAGAATTTATCTTTTGACATCAGTAATTTCTATAAACTGAGTAAGTAATTGACACTGTACCACTGCAATAAATTGTGGGAGATAATTCTTTAAACTTTCTTGCCTTTGTAATATTATAAGCCAGATTGGCCTGCCGTTTTCTAAAAATTGATGTTGTATCATTTGCATAAAAACTGAAGGGCAACATGTTGTGTCAGACCAAAAATCTAAATAGTCTAGTGGCCTGTCTCCAAGAGTAGCCACAAGTAGATTTCTCAGGAAGGCAACAAATGTGGAGCAGGTGTCAAGATGGAAATGAATACTCTCTTGTTTATCCATATTCAATGTTTTTCCAACTAGGAGAATGGCTGTGGCTAGACAACACTGCAGTGAATTTTGTCAACTGGAATGTAGGAGAACCTTCCCCTCAACAAAATGAGCACTGTGTTGAAATGTACGCAAACTCTGGGTATTGGAATAACATCTACTGCTCTTCCTACAAAGGCTATGTTTGTAAAAAGCCAAAAAGTAAGTGCTACATTTATGAATTTGTTTTACATGTGCTAGTATTAGTGGGTGTCTGTTACACACAGTGCATTTTAGCTGGGTGTTTTGAGGTCCTATAAATGCCAAGGGATGCATATTTACATGCCAACAAAAAGAGAAAACAACTCTTGTTGTAGAAGTGCTGACCAGTGCTCAAGTCCCTTCAGAATTGTTTTAAAAAGATAGTGTTCCTATCTTAAGTGTACCTAGTGTATACACCTAACAAGTTTTCCTGTTCTGTTTCAATAATTCTTGAGTAATCACAAAGTTAGTCCTTAGGGTATCCCCTCTGCTCAGCCTGGGGAATACCCTTTGCTTATTTTCCTCTGGAAGTCTCATACACATGCATTTTCAGAGTATGAAGTAGTGTTTCTGTGATTTGAGTATTTATGAATTGTGAATTAATGAACAGTTTTGAACCTTTTGTCTCTGTGTTTTACTGTTTTGAGACTGTGGATGAATGAAAAGCAAAGGAAATAACAGAGTGGAAATGTGCTAAACTGGAAGTATCCTGAAATAACTGAATGTGCAAATTTGACCGTAAGGGCATCTAGTGCATATGTGTTCCTAAAAGTCATCCTAATAATTTCTTCCAGCATGTATTGCAATGTCAAAATCTCTTACTAATGTTTACTGAGAAGAGTGAAGTACGTGTAGTAGCTGAAATGTGCCCACTTCCTCTATAAGACTGGAAATGAGAGAAATTCTGCTATCCTTTCTATAAATTTGCTCTCATGCAAAATTATTCTTACTTACTCAGATGCTTGTAATGATGACTATCTTCTACAGGAAATACTGCAGAACTGTCATACATAAGCATCCAGTCAGTGTCTACTTAACTGTCTTTTTAAATTGTGATTGACAAACAAAAAGGCACTTTATTTTCATTCTCTGTCCAGAATAGTTATAGATGTAGGTAACAAGTGTTAAAATCAGTGGCCACCCTTCCTTTCCGACCATTCAGCTCACCTGTTTGTGCTGGTACTGGCATTCACCTGTTTTGATACTGAGCTATTTCAAGGCCTGAAGCAGATGAAAGCTGGTTACTTTGTTTTTAGGATTAGCTTCAGCCAGTCTAGTCTCCTGAGCTGGAATGCCATGGAGTCAGCCGAATGCCAGTGCCAGTGCAAGGACTATACAGTTGCTCACTCAGAAACAGGACACAATTGAGTCTTACACTGTCGTAGAAATGCAGCTTGGCTCAGTGCAGTTTTGCAAAGCAGTGACAATGCTCCGTTTCCAGAATTTAAAAAAAATGTATTAAATAGCTATAGGCTATTGGGGTGTTAGAAGCATGATTTTGCTTAGTTGCACATGCTATGGCTTGTTATGTTTGTTGTTTTCTGAAGAGGCTGCAAACACAAACCTGTCACTGAAGTCTTCCCATAGAATAGATGCTATTTTCTGTTCAATTTTTTGAGGTATTTTTTTACCGTAGTAATTTGAAATTGTGTAGTGGGTCTGTTCCATAAATTATCTCACTTTTTTTCTGAAGGAGGTACTCTAAAGAGCTGTTCAGCAGTTCAACGGGTTCTAGTTCATTGTCCTACCAATAGTGACTAGGTATATTATGTTCATGTCATCTCACTCTCACTTTTCAGGAACAGCAGATTCATATTGCTAAATGCACTGGTTGTTTAACTGCTTGTAGGTAGGTTTAGCATGTGGGCATCTCATACCAAAACCCAACAGTGATGTCCATAATATGCATGACCAGTACTATACCAAACATGGGCAGTCAACACTTTTTGATGAGGAACAAGGAAAAAGTGCCTAGGTTATTATATTCCAAAAATTTTCCAGTCAAGTGAAGAAATGCAGACAGAAGATTATTTTCCAAATTTGCATAATGTAATTTATTTCATCCTATTCCTTGTTACATTTCTGAGACTGTACTTTTGGACATAAGGTGGCATTATCTTCACAGAATCACAGAATGGTTGAGGTTGGAAGGGACTTCTGAAGGTCATCTGGTCCAACACCCTGCTCAAGCAGGGCCACCTAGAGCTAGTTGTGCATGACTGTGTCCAGATGGCATTTGAGTATCTCCAAGGATGGAGACTCTACAACCTCTTTGGGCAACCTGTGCCAGTGCTCAATCACCCTCACAGTGAAAAAGTGTTTCCTGATGTTCAAAGGCAACGTCCTGTGTTTCTCTTTGTTCCCATTGCCTCTGGTCCTGTCACTGGGCACCGCTGAGAAGAGCCTGGCTTCGTCATCTTCACACCCTCCTTTCAGATATTTGTATACATGGATAAGTTCCCCCCTGAACCTTCTCTTCAAGTCTAAACAGTTCCAGCTCTCTCAGCCTTTCCTCATGTAAGCGATGTTCCAGTCCCTTCATCGTTTTAGTGGCCCTTCATTGGAGTCTCTCCAGTAGCTCTCTCTCTCTCTTGTACTGGGGAGCCCAGAACTGGACATGACATGCAATACCTCCAGCAAGCACTTCAAAAGTTTGCAAGTATAGAAAGCTCCCAGTTTCCCTGTTTTCCGTAGATTTGCACGCTGGTATAGTGTAGACAAGTAACAACTTGCTTTTCACTCTAAACAGCATTAATAGACACTTTTGTCGATAGAACTCTTGGAAACATTCAAATAATCATGTCTGGTTTTACTTTGAAGAGCTAGATAGATATAAGGTAGTATTTGGCTCCTCTAGACGTAAAACTAGCTGGGCTAACAGACACCCCAGCAGAGTTCTGGAAAATCTTTGGAAGTTGGGGTTGTTGGATTATTAATTAAATCAAGCAATGTAAGTGGGGAGATTGGTAGAACAATTTGACTTCCTGGGCTCACCTTTTTCAGAATGAAACATGTTGCATTGATTCAAGATTTAGGCAAATTATGGATCTTCATCTTAAATGATGCCCCCGTTTTCCCAGCAAGCCAAATGTTGTGGTCCATATACTACATTTTAAATGAGCTACAAACATTTTAGTTTGGATGTGATATGTGCTAAGACACTTCAGAGTTGATGAGTGATTTCAATTGTCTGTGTAGGTAGGCCATTAAGTCTCTTGGCAGACCAAATTTATTACACTTGCTATGTTTATATACGATAACAAATACTGCAAGGATTTGTAATTATGTTGAGGATTATGTTTGATCAACTCTGTCCTGAAGATGCTGTGTAGATTTGCTTTTGGCTTTACATGGTGTCAGGAACTGTCTCCATGGAGCTCTTTGATATTTCTTTTCTGCTAGTGTATGTAAATACCTACATATGAGACCAGAATACAATAGACCATTGTGCTATGCCTTTTGATAGCTGTATATAGCTTTGTATGGATTAAACCCAAGTGTTTTCAGTGTTTAGTGGTATGTATTATCATATATTTCTCTGAATATGATTTTCAGTATGTTCCAAATACAGAAATAAATAATGAATAATATAGAAATAAAGAATAGAATATTATAATAACATAATTATTTTTCAATTTTTCCAAATGCCAGCAACTGAAATGCCACCAGCAGCTGAAAATCTACCAGCTGAAATGCCTACCAAGGGTAAGAACATTGTCTTTCAAGTACAAAGAAACTAGTCCCATGTAAGATCATAAACAGACCAAATGATATTCAATATTATATCTCTTACATTTTCTGATATACCCAAGTACCAGATCTGTTTCCTAGAAGCATGTTATTTCCCAGTAGAATACAATATACTCTATTCAGTGTCCAAAGGCAGATTTGAAAAAAACAGTAATTTGTGATATAGCATGCAACATCAGCGTTTTAAAATAAGTTAATTTTATGTTGCTACCTTTGTCTCTCATTATTTTGAAAAAAAAAAAAAAAGGGAACACTTCAGCTTAAAACATTGTGCTTTCTAAAGAAACTGTTTCCAGTAATCAGTTAAAGAATACGTTGCATCCTCTTGATTTCTTTGTATTTGTTTTCAGCAATGACAAAGGACGAGAAGGCTGCTACTCTGAACCATGGTAAAACAGGAGTTGTAGTTATTGTTGTCATCCTCATCCTAGTTGGAAGTGGCCTTGCAGGCTATTTCTTCTACAAAAGAAGGAAGAATCGCTTGTCAACAAATGACAGCTTTGAGAACAATTTGTATTTTAATAGTGATGCAGTTCCTGGAACTAGTGACACAAAGGATCTTGTGACCAACATAGAACAGAATGAACACGCGACACTGTAGTGTAATAAAATGAAATGTAATGTAATATGTAATGTAAAATGTAATGTAATAAAATAAGATGTGCCTTGTTTTAATAAAATTATGCAATTAGAATTAAGCCAAAGCTACTTTCTCATGTGCAAATACTGTAGTAGCCAGTTTCAGTGTGTGCGTAGTGTTATATACAGCAGTTACTTTATTTTGTAACCATTGTATAACGTGTAAGGTTTCCGATCTCACAATTTGATGACCCACACTCACCAGTGTGAGTCTTAAGAAAAGAGGTAATATTGACTAATTATTAAATGGAACAATAGAAATGGATGCAATAAAGGAAGTAAAATGTAGATAGATCCACTTGAGAAGGCTCCCAAGAGCTGAAGTTTCTGCACCAGATTTATTTCAAACCATGCTAATGCAGAGATTCTCCAAGCTACTCAGCAAACATCTCTCTCATTCTACCATCTTTCAAAGTATTCCTAGGGACTCAACTGCAGGGGTAGTTGCTCTGTATTTAGGCACATCCTCTTTGAATCATGTGGGGAAAAAACCCTTTTGTGATATAATTTCAGTTCTAGGATTTAATCAGGTAGAATCTGGGGGCAGACCTCTGGAAGGGAAAAGTGTGGTTAGTGTTAACTGCCAGTCTTCTGGCTGAACACAAGTGGGTTTTTCTGGGAGAGGTAATGAAGGTCATGGCAAAGCTTCCTTCTTATCAGGACAACAGTGACTGAGGAGAGGGAGGAACATGACCTATACATGTTCTGAAGGTCTATAGGAGCACTGGGTAGCTGTTAGGGTGATCGCATGTTGGTACTGCTCTCCTGTGGCCTCTCAGTAAGTAGCATAGGTTTGTGGGGTGTGTGCTGGAAGTCAGGAACGATTTAGCTTTGCCAATGTATTAGTTACTACTGATTTTATTTCCTTTCTAAAATGGCTAGGTCTGTTACTGTTCATGGAAATCTCAGATTCCCCAACGTGGAGTTTATATCCCTAATTTTTGAAAATCTTGTAAAATGTAAATCATGCATGATTCCTCACTTGCATATAAAGGTTTGCAAGGTTTTGTTTTGTGGTTTCACATTTTGTTCTGTGAAATAAACAGTAACTAGCTTTGATTTTTTTTAAATAATTTTTTATTTTATAGTCTTGTCTATATAAGACTCTGTAACAGGGTAAACTTAAAAAAGAGACGATACAATGTGGAGACATTCCATCCAAAGCTGTGATCAAGTAGTATATTGACCATATTTTCCTGGATCTGTCTAGGTATTGTCTGCCTAAAACCAAGGCAAAAATGTCAGCCGAGTGATTCAGTAAAAATCTTGAATTACATACGCATGTAGGTAAGATGGGGAAATTCGTGCTGGAACTCCTCTGGCTCTGCTTCCCTTCTCCCAGTTATTTCCTTGCCTCTGTTCCTGTTGCTGTTTCCGTTTTTAATACCCAGTTGTTTGAGCACGTCTTTTCAAGTGGTTCTTGAAGTGGTTCTTCGTGCCACCTGATGTGGCTTATGTGCCAGAAACCTCCTGACTGACTGATTAATGATGTGTAGGATGACATCATCTCAGTTACGTGAAGCAGCGGTGCCGGCTAGACGGGTGTGCGAAAGGGAGAGTGAAAGGTGGGGAAGTCCTGACTGGCACCAGCCTCACTGCACGGGCTGGGGGGCAAACAACACACAGGGGCACTCTCTGCCCACGGGAAGTTCAGTCCTGCTCTGGGGCCCTGCGCAATCTTAAGTGATTCTGCCAGATAACATTCCATCACGTGTATATGCAAATCTATGGCGGGAAAGAAAATAAAGATTGAGGGGACGTCTCATTTCTGGTGCTTTGTCGTACTTATAAGGCACGTCTCTACGGCTGAAGAGTGTAGGGGTTTAACACCAGCTGGCAACTAAGCACCACGCAGCTGCTCGCTCACTCCCCCCTGGTGGGGTGGGGGAGAGAATCAGAAGAGTAAAAGTGAGAAAACTCATGAGATAAAGACAGTTTAATAGGTAAAGCAAAAGCCGCGCACCTAAGAAAAGCAGAGCAAGGAATTCATTCACTGCTTCCCATCGGCAGGAGGTGTTCAGCCATGCCCAGGAAAGCAGGGCTCCAGCACGCATAACTGCTACTTGGGAAGACCAATGCCATCACTCCAAATATCCGCCCTTCCTTCTTCTTCCCCAGCTTTCTGTGCTGAACATGGCGTCATATGTGATGGAATATCCCTTTGGCCAGTTTGGATCAGCTGTCCTGGCTGTGTCCCCTCCCAGCCTGCTGGTTGCCCCCTGCCTTCTCATTAGCAGGCCAGTATGGGAAGCTGAAAAGTCCTTGGGTGCTTAACAACAACTAAAATACTAGTGTGTTATCAACATTATTTTCATCCTAAATCCAAACCACAGCACTATACCAGCTGCTAGTAAGAAAATTAACTCCATCCCAGCTGGAAATGAGTGTCAGGGAGAGAGCCCGGCTACTGCAGCCTGGATAGTCCTGAACTCATTCACCCATTTATACTGCCTGAAATCCAGTGTCATCTTTGAGTTGAAGAGAATTAAAAATGCCGCGTTAGTTAATAGCTGGCAGTAGGTGTAGCCACTTTGGTGAAACGCTGTGTCTGTTCCGCTCTCATGTCCGAACGGGTACAGAAAAAACAGAGGAGGTTCCAAATCAGCTCTGCTTTGAAGATGGCTGTATTTGGCCTGCTAATTTGATAGAAAACGTGAGTGACTTGAAAGATTTTCGGAGGAGGAGGAATTTTAAGCTGCGTGGTTTACTGTCCCTCTTAGTGCAATACAATGGAATTGAAGCAAATTTCCTATTAAAAAAAGCAAACATGGAAGCAGTGGCATTTACAGCACAGGAAATCATTGTAGTTCCATGTAGTAAGCTGAAGATGAGCACTGATAATTTATACACAAACTGTAATAGGAATTTTTGAATGGAATATAGAGAAATGAACAAGCTTGAACACCTTAAACAATAACTAATTAATATAAGATTAAATGGAAGGCTTTTACCTAGGGATTTGTAATTATAAAAAAAGAGGATTCTTTGTGTGTGTATGGGCTGGTGGGTTTTTTTTTGTTTGAGTTTGGTTAATTTGTTTGTGTTTTTTATTTCTTTTTTTCACCCAGCTAGTACCTTTCAGTGGTGGCAACCCACTTATCAGACTGAATACAGAGTCCGGTCCCAGGCTTTCATTCCTTTGGTCACACTTGTGACAACACTGATCATACAATTTGAAGAAAAATAGAAAG
>NW_009648894.1:851601-873906 GCF_000708025.1 Charadrius vociferus
GAGTTGTTGTGTAATGGCTTTACCAACCATCATTTGAGGATCTGGTGTTATGGCCTCCTGCTGCTGAGGTGCAATGTTCCTGAGAAGGAACTGACCACATAAAGAAAGCTTTGAAGATTGCATTGGGGAAATTTTCCATGTTGCCCTATTTGACTGAAAAAAAGAAAAGCAGTGTGTCTTCTTGGAAATGATTCATATTCATATGGATGTGATATAATTTGTTACTCTATGTGTTCCGATCCGTCACCAGTTCTTTCAGCTCCTCTCTGCTGCCGGCTGCCAGTCCTCTTGGGATCCGTCAGCTGCCTTAAAACTGCCCGGGTGCTCTTATTTTGTCTCCTGCATAGATGCCACTACTTTGGGAAGGTTTCAGGCAGTGTGTTGCATACATATACATTCACAGAGGAATCAGGATCTTGCTTTTCTGACATATTCTTGCTGTACAAACAAGGAAAATAATTTATTGATAAGTGATGGATGGAAAAGAAAAGGAAATTTTAAACTCATCGCTAATGATTCATATCCATAATCCTCTGATTCTGCCAAGATTTTTTATGTTTGATCTTGGCAATTTAGATAAATGAAAGAGAAAAAAAAATGATACCTAGGATGACAATAGAGCATGAAAGTGCCTTAAGTTGCTCTTTCAGTATGTTTTGAGACTGTCTGGAGAAATGGAAAAGTTGTCCACTCTCTGGGTTTTTTTAGGCTAGAATGTTTCCACCCAGGTGGGGCATGTTTTTCTTTTTTTTTTTTTTTTTTAATGTTTTCAGTTGGAAACTGCAGCTGTGCTATATGTGGAGATTCTGGGTTGAAATGTTATGTCAAGTTGTAGCAGGCTAAATGATCACAAAATTCCCTTCAGATTTTAATATTGGTGTTTTCTGAAAATGAATTATTGAACTCCTGTAGGGCAGCATCTGGATGGACAGGGATGGACTCACCTGCCCCTTTCTGTGGGCAGCTGAGGAATGACTTGATGGCAATATTCAATAGCATGTAAAGGTTTGTCTCTTTGCACACTGCTGCGTTTCTTGACACTCCTTGCGCTTAATTTTCATTTCCCCTTTTCTCCAGAAGAGTTCGGACTTCAGAGAAAAGGTGGTGAATCTGCACACTGTGAGTGTAACTTCCTGCCTGGGAGCGGAGATTGCCGAAGGAACAATGCTGACTCAACACAAAACCCCGCAGCCTTTCTTCCTTGCCACTTCTAAAATTTCAGGCTGTGCCTTGTCCAGTGGAAGATGCTGGATTGCATCTTTGCAATCTTCTGATTTGCTTTCCCACTGTTGGGGCTGTGATGGGGTCTGCTCAGACAAATGTACAAACACAGAGATGAAGCTGACCTTAGTATCCTTTACACTTTTTCAGCCTCTCTCAGCAGATCATTGATAACAGTCCGTCACCAAACACCGATCTTTCTTCAGAACAGACCTAGTTTCTTTTTCCCTACTCTAATTGTACCTGTTGCCTCCCGGTAGCTTTGGAGCTGCTGAGATGTTGTATACAGCAGAACCACAAGATATTACATTTCTTCCACCTAAATAATATTTTTTTCCATCTGCACATCTGGAGCTCCTGAACAAGGACACAAGGAAAGTTGGAAAGTTGAGCTCGCAGAGTCAAGCATTCCTGTGTTGAGGAGTAGCAGAATGCTTCACTCCAGCTTCAGTGCAGCCATCATTACATCCACATCATAATTCACTGAGTAATTGACCACCTGCTGCTTTGCTGGGGCAGTCCTCTCTTTTCTCCCACTTTCCTCAGCTCTCAGTGTCCTTCTCAGGCTCCCGTTCTTTCCATGTTTTTGGTCTAGCTGTACCTGCTGCCCTTCAGGTCCTGCTAATTTGTCTCACTCCTGTAATTCTTGTTCTGCTCTGATTCCTTGTGTACCTCTGTAGACCTGGTGAGCTGTCCATCGGCATCCGAGTCAGCACAATAGAAGCAGGATCCCATATCTTCATGGGTTTTCCCATGAAATATCTTCCAGAGTTTTCATTGCCTACAACAGCAACAATTTTCAGGGAAAGACACTAAAGAGTATTTGCTGCAAATACAACACTGGGGAAGATATCCCAAACCACCCTCTCCTGAAGTATGGGAACAGCAATTTTCAAAGGCCATATGCAAACCTTCCACAGGAGTGCCCTTTCTCTTCTCTACCTCTACATGTTTCTAATTCTTTTACCTATCATGAAGGAAAGAGCTTTTTTTAAAGTAAACATCAGATTTTTTTTTCAGAAATGTGCACTTCCGGCGGTGCAAACTTTCACAGATTAATGAGATCAGAAATGTGGCATTATTACTTCTTAGTTTAGTTTTCCTCTCCAGCAATGAATGAAAATCCACCACTATCCAGTTACAAATTATCTTCTTCCTATAATTGTGTGGTTACTTTTCAGAATTTCTTCAGTTGTTGCTGTCAGTTTGGGTGCATTGCTCCTGCAACCTTCCTATAGTCAGGAATAGAGCAAAAAAAGAGACAGATGCCTCCTGAAGAACATAGGTCCTGTTTTCTACAGCTTTTCTCTTTTCTGTGGAACCGCAGACATGGAAAATTCTGGTTCTCTTTGGTTCCAGTGTCATAGCTACCTGATTTACAGAGCAGCCCTGAGGAGAAGGACTTAGGGATGTTGATTGAGAAACTCAACATGAGCCAACAATGTGTGCTTGCAGCCCAGGTGGCCAACTGTATCCTGGGCTGCATCAAAAGAAGTGTGACCAGCAGGTCAAGGGAAGTGATTCCGCCCCTCTACTCCGCTCTCATGAGACCCCACGTGGAATATTTCGTCCAGCTCTGGAGCCCTCAACATAAGAACACCATCAACCTGTTGGAGTGGGTCCAGAGGAGGGCCATGAAGATGATCAGAGTACTGGAGCACCTGTCTCCTGTGAAGACAGGCTGAGAGAGTTGGTGGTGTTCAGCCTGGAGAAGAGAAGGCGCCGGGGAGACCTTGTAGCAGCCTTCCAGTATCCAAAGGGTGCCTACAAGAAAGATGGAGAGGGACTTTTTACAGGGGCATTGTACTGATGGGACGAGGGGGAATGGCTTCAGTCTGGAAGAGGCTTTAGGATTTAGAATATAGGATTTAGAATAGACACCAGGAAGAAATTTTTCACTCTGTGGGTGGTGAGACACTGGAACAAAGTGCCCAGAGAAGGTTCCCTGGAAGGTTCGAGGCCAGGCTAGATGGGGCTTTGAGCAACCGGGTGTAGTGGAAAGTGTCCCTGCCCATGGCAGGGGGGTCGGAACTAGATGATCTTTAAGGTCCCTTCCAACCGAAACCATTCTATAATTCTATGATTCTCTGCTCTCCCAGCCAATTTTTCATAGTACTGCATTGTACTCTGACTTTTTTCATCATTCATTGATACAGACAAATCTTTCTCTTCTTTTTTACCTTTTTCCTTTGTTTCTGGTAAAGAGACATTCATGTCACCTTCTTCATAAAAATAATGACCCTGAATTGTAAGGTATGTTTCCAAAAATCCTCACTAAAATGTTACCTCTTGGATATTGTATTTCCATGGAAGAGAAAGCTTTTACACAGTAGAGAAACTAGCTCAGGAAGCAAAGTTTATTCATTACTGTATTATTTTAAAATTACTCATGTGACATGATGCAGTTCCTTATTTGCAGCTCAGAACTTCCCTGTGTCTGTCAGATCTTAAAAACTGAGAAGGATTTGTCAATCTGGTTCAGTGCAGAAGAGTTTTCTTGCAAGGCACAGGTTTGGTCTTCAGCTTCACTTTGAGGTGAAGCGAGAAGGGAGCGAGGCATTTGGCCATGGCTCTCTGCCTGCTCCTGATTTTTCTCTTTTCCTTGAGTACATCTCTTCAAATGCCTGGTAAGTCTTTGTCCTCTGCTGAGTACGGAGGTTTGCAAATTCTTTTTCATGCTCTCCTCATGTCCTCCTTGGTGAATGGTGAGTTTAGATCTAGTCACAGTGTGTAATATGAGACAGTTTTATTCAACTCTTAAGTTTGGTGGTATCTGTATGGGCATTCTGTTTCCTTGAACCCATTTTCAAAGTGGGGTATGAGTGAGAAATATGCCAACAGATGTGGGCATAACCTGGGAAGTGCTGATTCTTGAAAAATCCATTGGAGGTGAGATCAGCTCCGATGGACAGGGCAGCGTCCTCTCAGCATGCACAGAACCGCTGGCAGATGGGTGCTTTGAGTTTCTTGCACAGCTCGCGTAGAATATGGCACACTGGCATTGCATATTGGAATCCTGTTTCCAAGCTGATGGCTTTAGGAAGGACCTTAAAAAGCTTCTGTCTGTTAAATTTCGGACACTCCTACTGCTGAGAAGGAAAAAACATGATGCTGTGTCTGCAGCCCTTTTCCCCAGGAAGCTCCCAGCTAGAGAACTGCGGGAGTCCAGTGCTATTGCCTGAATGGCAGCAGGAACTAACCAACAACACTGATCTAATCTGCTGCAGGAGAATTTCTTATGTGCATGTTTTCGGGTGAGACCAAGCTGGCTCTAACCCATCCTCTGCTGACCTTTCTGAACTGCTACAGCAGGAGACCTGTGCCAGGGGAAGGACCATCTGGCTTGTTCAGGTCTGCAGCCTTTCAGAGAAACATCACGGAGGCCGTTCAACCGCTCCCTGACAGCTCTGAGGGGTGGGGGGTTACGAAGCCCCATTTCACTATTCCACCCCTGGCAAGAAACCTTGGGTGGCAGTAAAGCTCAATAGCACAGCAGAGCGAGTTGGCTGATGTTGCGGTCGCTTAGAGGGGAGTTAAGGGATGCAAGGCGAGCGGCAAAAACGGTCAAGGTTTGGAGCAGGTTGAAGTCGTGTCTCTTTTTTGAAGTCGGTCTTAAGAAACACTGCCCTGTTGTACAGTGTGTTATGTTTCTAACTACAAGTGTAACTATTAATGGCACTTAGGATATTTAGTTAGCTTAGCTGTGCTCAGAACTGAAGTGATGATGTTGCAAGTTGTGGCTTCCCTCCTGAGAAACTCACAAGCTGAACTCTGCGAAGAAACGACTTTTTGCACAGTTGACAAAAATTTCCAAAATAATTAGCCAAGAATGAAAAATATCTCACTTGCCTGATGAGCTGAAAACCACAATGTGGTTCTGGGCCATATAAAAATGCTTGAATTTTGAATATGTGAAATATTTTTAAAAGCTCTGAAGCAAAAAGCCCTTTCTGCTTTTTTAAATTAAAATTAAAGCCTGTTTAATATGCTATGTGGTGGTGGAACTTGGTAGAGCTCATGAAATTTAATAGAGGTCATTTTTGAATGGCATTTTGAGAACAATGTGCTTTAAGAAGGGATGTGAAAAAGAGTAATTTCTCTTGAAAGAGCTATGTCTTCAGCTTCTGTGTTACTTCCATCTTAAGAACATTTTGATGAATATCCTTTATACTCATGATGAACTTCCCTTGATTTCTTTCTCTAGATACTTTATAGATCCAATTTTTTTGTTGTAGCAGACTGTCAAATAGCAAGTATCTGACTTATCTGCTATGAAATCTCTCCTCAGATGTTTGCATTCTCATTTTATTTTATAGATAGTGGAATATTTTCAATCTATAATGAAGACAGCAAGCTCTGCGCCCAAGCTCAAAACTCTAGCTCAGTCATAACTACTGCTTGTGATGAGCACAACGAGTTTCAGAAGTTCAGGTGGGTCTCTGCCACGCAGCTGCTGAGCATGGCCCTCAAGCTGTGCCTGGGAGTGTTCACCAGGGACGAGGAGGCTGCCATCACGTTGGAATCCTGTAACAGGACGAATGAGCTCCAGTGGTGGGAATGTAGAAATGAGACGCTTGCAACCCACGGCAAGGATTTATTTTTCAACTATGGCAAAGGGAAGGGGAAGAAAATCAGGTTGTCCAAATCATCAGGCAAAGGGAGCAGGTGGAAAATCCACGGAACTGCAGACAGCCTGTGCTCCCGGCGCTATGAGGGTGAGTACTGAAAATTAATCTCTATTTCTAGCTAACCTCAGTGCCCCTATTTACAAAGCATTCCACCGCCTACTTGTCGTGCAGCAACCTCTTTCTTACAGTGGCCTCAGTAGCGGAGCTGACTACAAATAGGGAGTAGAAAAGCAAGGCAAATATGACTATATACATATCTGCCTAACTTGGGAATGCAATTCTGCCAAATGAGAGAATAAAATGACAAAGGCCTATGATGTAGTCATGAGGGAGAATGGGAATTCCGTTTGTTCAGCAACAGCAGGAAGAAATCTATGTTTCTTTCAAAATATGTCTGGGCAATTTCTAAAGTGGTGATAGTGCTATATATTTAAATATTTTTTGTTGCTGTTACTTGGTTTGACCATGTAGTATCTACAAGAAGTTAATTTCTAGTTAACATGGATGTGATCCACTTTTAACAGTGTTTATGTGGTGTTTTCCAGGCTCAGCAAGAAGAAAAAGTAGGAAAAAAACCTAAAGGGAAAACAGTGCTTAAAGGTTTAGGAGGCAATAAGGCCTAACTCCCCGACAAAGGATCGCTGGAGAGTCAGATCTCCTTTTCCCTGCATTATTATCCCTCTTGGGATATGTAGAGTGGGCATCCCAGTGGTAGGGTGGGAAGTTAAATAACAAGGGGTGAAATTTTCTCTGTGCCCTGCACCAGTTCCAGCTGGAATAAAGCTTGTCATAATTTTGTTCAGATAGCAGCAAATCATGTTGCACAGAGATGGGAGCATCTCTTCCCAGCGGAGTCACTTGCAAATTTAAGATAAAACTTCCTCTTATGAAGACTAATAAAATATTCTCATATCTCATTTCCAAGCTTCTTCAACGATACGGGGGGAAAAAATCATCCGAGGACAGAAGTATGTGTGCAATGGGAGAAGCTGAGTTACAAGCACCTCTGGCACAGTAGTCTAGATAGCAACGAAAAGAAAAAAATTAGACAGAAATTAGTCTGAGGGCCAAATAAGGGTTGTTTGAGAGTCTTAATACTGAATATCTTGCCATAGTCATGGCTAATTGGATCAATAGCCTTGGAAGGCTGTGTAGTAATGAAGCATCGATGTGTTGAGCTCTTGTCCAACTCAGCTGTGTCTGTAGAGGGCTGCCTCTGAGCAGACACTGTGGTGAACTTCCAATGCTAACTGGCTACCATTGCTCTATGTTTCTCTCCACAGATATCTATACACTGGGAGGAAATGCCTTTGGTGCACCTTGCGTGTTCCCTTTTAAGGTTAAGGGTAAATGGTACGCTGAGTGCATCCCTCAGAGTGACAATACAGGCTCTTTCTGGTGTGCAACTTCTGCAGATTTTGATAAAGACCAATTTTTTGGAAATTGCCCATTAAAAGGTAATTTATTTATAGAGACTTTAGGAAATGCATTAAGCAAAGGTTTCATCCACTCTCATGGTCAAAGTCTCCTTGGGATGTGGAAGTAGCATTGGACAGTGGGCTGGATTCTGGCTAGCCTGGTTCAGGGGTGGGCTATGCAATGACAACATGAGCTCTCTGCTCTTCACTCTCACTGTTCTTCCAGCTGAGGTGAGGAGTAGTTCTACAATGCTCCTGAGACTGGTACACACAGGGAGTATTGTGAGAGTGGTGACTGGGACTGATGGCAGAAGGAATGTAAAACCCCTAGGACCCGGTGAGAAGAAAGTCAGGACAAATGAAAGGCAGAAAGAAGTGCAATGGATGAGGAAGGTGAGGTATGGGGAAGGAGGAGACAGTGGTGTATCACAGGGTGGAGGAGAGAACAGGAGAGCTGGAGTGAATGGAAGGGTGCAGGACACAGACAGTGACCTTCACTTGCCTTTGGTGTTCCTTACACCCACAAATCACCACACACAGCTTTCCAGTGACCCCTTCACACCTGCTTCACATCTGATTGGAAACAATGGTTTCTGTCATGTTGGGAGGTCTGGGAGAGCGTAAGAGGGGTCCCAAGATAAGAAATGAATGTGGAGACCACAATTTTCCGAATAGGGAATAGGGAAATGTGTGTGTACAGGTAGAATATATCAGTGAGTGGGTTAATGTGGCTTGAACTGTGAGAGAAGTGGATGAGTTGTATAAATAAAAAAGAACAGGGTGAATGTAGAAAAATTATATGTGTAAGGAGAAATAATTCCTTATGTTATTAATGTATTATTAATATTGAATGGACCAAGTATATATGTGGGAAAAACTATGTGTAAAAGCTTAGTAAATCATACAGTTACATAGTTTTAGTTGGCAATGAAGATTTTATTTTCTGCATTAGCAAGTATGAGTATCTTGTCAAGTTGCTGTTATCGTGTTTTACAGACACAATCCACAGTGACCTGTGGAAAACAAATCCTGTGACAGAAACCCACTATCAGATAAACTCAGAGTCACTTTTGACATGGCACCAAGCAAGAAAAAGCTGCCAGCAGCAGAACGCAGAATTATTAAGTATCACAGACCTTCATGAAGAAATGTATTTGTTAGGTAAAGTAAAAAAATCAACAAACAAATTAATGCGTACAGTTAAAATGTAGCTCATCCAAGACTTTTAACACGGGTTCTTACATTTACCATGTGGAAATAGGTCTTAGTTATATTCTCAAAAAAGCTTGTTACTTTCTCACAAAAAGAAGAGTATTAAAATAGTGGAAAAATAGAATATATTTTAAAAAATCCACTATGATGCTTTTTGTTTTTCCATGCTTTAAAATTTTGTTTCAAGTTTTATTGATTAACGTAGAAAATCAGAGGCATTTAATAACTTGACTGTTGGTTTCTTTTGGCCATTTAGGGCTCACCAGTGACCTGGGTGTCAATGCAAAGCTCTGGACTGGTCTTTTTAGTGCACTTGACAGTGGCTGGCAGTGGATTGGGGGCAGTCCTTTCAGATACCTAAACTGGGCTCCAGGTAAGTGCACTTTTCTGAAACAATGATCAGTGTCTGAGCCAGAATTCTCTTCCTTGCTCCAAATTCCTGTTACCTTATTCCTTTGGTTTCATAGAATTTTCACAGATTACAGGGGATTATGGTAAAAGTCGAATATTACAGTAATAGGCGTCACGTCAGAGATGGATCACCATTAATTCTGAATTTCCCAGGAAAAGCAGATAGCTCACCTAAGAAAAAAGTTAAAAACAAATATCTACAGCTCATTCTACATTTTTTTTCCTTCCACAATTTTCTCATCAGGCATATTATTAAAAAAAAATAAAATCATGAAAAAACAAACCCATGAAAAATTATATAAACAGAATGTAAAGAAAAGAGAAAAAAAACCCGAAGAGAAACATTACATAAAAAATATTTTCAATTGTTCTTCTCAGTCACTGCTTATGACATTTATCTGATGTACACTATCTTAGTAAATTTCCACTCTTTTCTCGGGATCTAAGTCACTGTCTTGCACGATGCCATATTATGCTTTTTCATGATAGCTGTTGTGACTACAGGGAAATCCAAAGGGCGAGCACACTTGTGGGGTTAAATATGCATTTCATGTCCAATGTTTAGCAGTAAAGGATGTTGAGTTGTTTGCAATACTGCCACCCCATAAGGAATTGATACAAAAGCTTCGTTTGTCTGGAGTATTTTTTCTGTATGCTGCTGCACTTCAAACACACTGGATTTCTTCTTAAACAGCGCTTGGGAGAAGAGCAAGTCTCATGTTTGAAATGTTGGCCCTCTCAGCCATCCCTCCCTCATCTCCTCTCTTGGGAATTATCACTCTAAAGAATAACACACCTGTGGCTTTGCAGCTGCAAAAGACTTGTTCGTTCCCTTCTTTGATTAAGTGAAGATTTTCAGTGTTATCAGAGGGATTCTCTTATGTTGTGCCTCTTTCCTGAAGGAAATCCCTCTGAGGAATCTGGAAAAATATGTGGGACCTTCCAAGGTAGGAACGGCAAATGGGAAAACCAGATGTGTGATCGGAAACTGGGATATATCTGCCAAAAGAGAAACTCTTCTTCAGATTCCTCCACTATTGCCTCAGGTAAGTTGGTCAAAAAATAAGGCTATTTTTGCAGTGCGTTAGAGGCACTGGGAGGTTGTTATATATGAAATGACAGTATATTGTCAAAACAAAAGGTTACACTTCTTGAGGTGGGTCAAACACTAAGAAGACTTTAATTTTCTGACTCATTTTAAAGATGATGTCTAGATGTTGTTCATCATTTTGAATAGATCCCAGGACACTAAAGAAGGCAGGATTATGTGTTTGGTCATGTTATCCAGGCCACAAAACACTGATGAATATCCTGTGCTCTGAAAAATACACTAGAAATGTGTTCTGCAAAAAGATGTCAGCCAAAGTTCCTGTTCCCCCTGCTCTCTCTGACCCTTTTTGCTCTATTCTGAAAGGAAAAATTCAGAATGTGGGGCTGGCACCTTTTCCCAATTGAGTTCCTTTTCCACCTGAGGCAAATTACATCTTATCTATGTGAAGGAAATGGTGTGCATTTACTTCAGCTGGGAATTCCCAGTGTGTTACTAACTCTGCAGTAACTCCCTCAAATACATATATACCAGTATATCTGATTATTCTCCAGCTTGGGGGATGAACTACACATCACAGCTGACATCCTGTACATTCTGGCTGCATCCAGACAGCTTACTGGGAATGGTTTCTGGCCCATGCTAACCTCCAAACCGTGCCTGGATGCTGCCCAGGGGAATGCAATTTCGCACAGGTGAAAACCGTGTCCAGGGAGCATAGAGCGGTGTGGTTGATCACACACCAGTGTTGGGTGCACGTCCTGCCCTCTTCAGTTTACTTTATGGGTGTAGACCATGGGAACCTTCAAGGCAGCGGCAGAGGGTTGGCCATCCTAAATTCACACCAAGAAAGAGCCACTGAACAAAGCGTGTGGCATTTCTGTGCAGCTGGGATTTCTGACGTGTCTGGCATAACATAAATGTGTCTAGGCTCTCGGATAGACGATTTGGGCTTTGTAAGAGCTCCAACTGGATCCCAAGCAACTGGTGTTCCCAGAGAAAAAATATACAATATCTCTAAAATTCACCAAGATAAAGTCCCTATGTTGGAAAAGAGGTGCTTTTCTGTAAAATGTGTCTGTATCCAGAGCCTCACTGAGGGGGATTTAACAGAGTAGTGCCCTGCAAATTTGCATGCCAAATTACCTAGTAGTTATTTCATTCTTTAAAAGAGTTTTTGGGTAGCTCCCAGCAAAACTGGGATGTAAAAATCTGTTTTATATTCTTTGTGATCCTCAGACTTTTGCATCTCTCCATTGTATGTGTGTCAATAGTTAAAATTCATGTCAGTACAAGTAATTTTCTTCTTGATTAAAAGAAAGCACTGAACAGGACTGCTCATTAATTGTTTAAAATAACTTTTTTAGGTGACTTAAAGCCTTTTAAGTGCCCTCTGGGATGGGTGCCCTATGCAGGTCATTGCTATAGAATTTACAGAACACCCAAAATATGGAAAGAAGCCCAGTCTTCCTGCAGAAAAGAAGATGGAGAGCTGGCGAGTATTCACAATATTGAGGAGTACAGCTTTGCAGTGTCTCAGCTTGGGTACAGTGAGTATTCCTGCCGGTCACTTTTTCACCTGGAATTATGCTATTGTTAGTATTCATTTAATCACTGTAACCGTGATCTTAAACATTTTTTTAAAAAGTCCTTGGTCAGTCAGAGGCGGGTGTGAGATGTGATTTTTCCATGTTAAGCCATACCCATACCTACACTTCCCTTTGTGTTCCCAGAGCCAGACGATGAGCTGTGGATTGGTCTAAATGACTTCAGGGTTCAAATGTATTTTGAATGGAGTGATGGGACACCTGTGACTTATACCAAATGGCATCACGGAGAGCCGACCCACACACGGAATAAGGCAGACTGTGTCGTTATGAAGGGAGAGGTAAAAATCCCTCTCCCACTTTCATGCTTTCTTCTGTCCTTTGTGTCCCCAGAAGGAAAACTTTTGTGAAAAAAAAATATATGAAAAAAAGTAAAAAGGGACAAGGAGTTTAAAGGTTTTTAGGAACTGGTTTAATTCCGAATGTCCCAGTGCGCAGAGAAACTGGGGAGCAAATCTAGGAAGGTGTATGGTGGAGCATGAGAACCAGTGCACTGTGCTGAGAGTTGGTCTGCAACAGTTGCAACAAATCTGTCTGAAATTGAAGTAACTCATCACCCACATTCAGCATGGCTGATCATAGCTGCGTAGCATATTCTTGGAGCAGGACTTTCTTATGTTTGCCCTAAAACGCCTAAAATCTAGGTTTATTAGAGCTACTTTGGAGGCTCATATTACTGGAGGCACAAAAAATTAGGTACAAAAAAATTTATCTTGTTTTATACTCAGCATAAAATGACACACCATAATACTATGGAAAAAGGCTTAAACAATATATTTTTCATATTTTGTGTTTAGTTTATCCAGCATTTCTTTGCTGTCGTCTTCTGGTTATTTGAACGTGATAAATACTATGGTGGTGACAACAGAGTGGAACAGTGTGTTTCCTTCTTGCTCTCATCAGCCACTGAAGCTTTAATACACACAACCCTCATTCTCAAAGCTCTGAGGAAATGTGGGCCTCACTGTTTTTATTGTGCTCCCTATTTGGGGGTTTTGGAGAAACCATCAGGGCAAGGAAGAGAGTTGAAAGCCTCAGCCATGCGAAGAGAGAAGGGTTCTTTCTGAGGGTGGTCAATATTCCTGTTGGATCTGGATTTTCTCTAGATTTCACTTTTTATTTCGGTGGTTTCTTCTTACCGTGATCAGGATGGATCCTGGGCTGACAGTGCTTGCGAAATGAAACTCGGTTACGTCTGTAAAAGGAAACCTTTGGCAGAAGAATCAGGGGAAGCTGAGGTTACTTACCCAGGCTGCCAGAAAGTAAGTGTGAAACAAAAGCAGTGAAAAGTCATTACATTTTACTTTCACTCCCACTGATGGTGAGTATCACACAAGTCAATTATTTTGACTGTTCTTGGTGGAGCCCTAAAAAAATGTTAATTTCCCATGTATTGCTACATCTCAGACTAATGGGGACAGATTTTCTTTATTTAAACAAAATTTAGGTCAACTTCTTTTTTCTCACTCCCTTACACGCACGCTTCACTCTGCTCTCTCCCAGTGCAGAACTGGTCCCTTCACCCATAAAAGCTGCTCTCCGTGTGACATTATTGAGTTGCACACAGCCTTCTCAGGTCAACCAATCTGCCCCAGGAGGCGTGAATATTTAAGCTAATTGTTTTGCAACTTGTTCGTAGCCTCTCACAACAGCTATGCTTACATGGAGAGAAGGCAGAACGGGCTTTACACAGGAGCCGCAAAGTGTCCGCGAGCATTCTCGCCAGCTCCAACACATAACCACGGCTCACTGCTCGCAAAGACCTCCGCTGTGTCCTTTGTCGAGGGGCAAGACACACAGCTGTGGTTGCAAAAGCTATGTCTGATTATCCTCTTAGTGTCCTCTCATGGTTTCTGAGATTAATTTTGAGTTGGGGTGTGGTATTAACGTGGCTTTTGGAAGCGTATGGTGGTGCTCTCTCTGACAGCCCCTCCGTGCGTCTCTGCTGTTGATGCCGACAGGGCTGGATGAAGCACGGCTTTTACTGTTACTCTGTGGGGCAGTTACCAGCAACATTTTCAGAAGCAAACAAAATCTGTGAAGAAAACAAAGGTTACCTGGCTACTGTGAGAGACAGGTATGGAAATGTAATTCTTGTCCTTTTCATATGCGCGACCAGGATGGAACGGCCAAACAGAAATGTCTTCTTATTTTACAGTTATTCATAGTGTCTCACGTGACACCACTCTTTTGCTGGAAAATTTGTGGTAGAATGGAAGAAGTATTACAAAATACATCAGGGGCTTGTACGTCATCAATACAAACATTGGAGCCATTGCTACTACACGCCTACACTGTTGTTGACTCCAGGAATTAAAAAATTGTGTCAACCCCCCAACAACCCCAAATTGACAGATTGTTTTAAAATGTATTGAACTAAAAATAAACAGATAAACATGGAATTGTTTATTTCCTCTGGATCTGAGCTTTTCAGCCTTTTCTTTGCAAAAAGCAGATCTGGAAATTTACCCTTTCTAGAATAAGAGTAGATTTTTTTCCCCAGAGTAACAAGATTTAAAGATCTAGACCTTATCATAAAGCTCAGTAAAACTCTGTAGTACTTATTTATATAGAATGAATAACACATATGCATTAACACAAGTATTGTTTGGCTTGTGCTGTTCATTGTGCAGTACAAAAGGAGAATAGAATCACTCTAAATTATAAACTTAATTTACTTTATCAAAATATAAAATAAAAATTAATTTATGTAAGAATTAGAACTCTTAAAGTATGATCATTACCCTTGCTTCAATCCATACTTATCTTTTCCCACATATTAATAAATCAGCTTAATTTTACCATATTTGCTACAATGAACTGTTTGAAGAAATGAGCAAATTACGATAAAATGCGATACATCAGTTTGGTACTTATTCTTCACAGATATGAACAAGCTTTTTTGACTTCTGTAATTGGATTCAACCCAGCAAAGTATTTCTGGATTGGTCTCTCGGATACAAAGGAGCAGGGGACATTCAGGTGGGCCAATGAGGATGTGGTCACCTTCACCCACTGGAACGCGGGGATGCCCGGTACGTGCCACTGAGTTTCTGCTCTGGGGGCCTGGCAAGTGAGAGTTTGGAAGCTAAATAGTGGTTTAGAAACTCTGCTGGCATAAAGTGGTAAAAATGACATTGCAGCTTTCTGTTTGTGCTAAAGGGATTAAAACAGGGATCATGGTAGTTCCTTCCAGTAGACCACATAGGACTGCATGTGTCTGCTGGTACCATTTGCTGTTGTTTGATGGCTTTGATGGGTGTTTCATAGTGAAATGTGAAAAGAATTCGATAAAGTTAATTTATGATTCAACTGAAATGCATGTGAGCTATTGGCATCCAAACACAGTGAGGACAGGTTACATCTAATGAAGTAGCCTATGCTTTGAGAAGATGCAGCTATTTATCAATAAGGTTTAAAAATTTTATGTTTCATGAAGGAAGGGAGTCAGGCTGCGTGGCCATGATAACAGGAACTTCAGCTGGACTGTGGGATATTTTGAACTGTGAAGAAACGAACATGTTTCTCTGCAAGCAGCTGGTGGAGGGAGTGACCCCCCCTCCTCCTCCAACGACGACCCCTCTCCCATTTTGCCCAGAGGGATGGCAATCCGTTCCTCAGAGCAGCTTCTGCTTCAAAGTAAGTGTTTAACTTCTGAATGTAAACAGTTGGCATTGCAAATGAGAATATATTTTGTGTGTGCATGGAAGGTGGATTTTACCTCACCCACCTGATATGGAGTCTGTGGTAACATGTCTCCAGCCATTGCCAGGTGGTGTGAAGGGGAAGTGCTGGAAAGTGCCGTATGTAGGTTGAGCTGAATTTAGAGTCACTGGGACTTGAAGATGATAGGAAAACCAAAATTGCAATTATAAAATTTTACAGAAGAACACAGGCTTACGGTTGCACAATTAGATAGTAAGTGATAAAATTAGAGACCAGGAGACCAGACGCAGGATAGAAGCCCCTGATGCTGTTTCTAAATTTCTGTAATACCCAACAGAGTATTTAATTGTCCACTTTTTATAGATTTTTCAGGAAGGAAGGGAGAAAATGCAAACATGGTTTGGGGCAAGAGATTTTTGCAGAGCCATCGGAGGAGATCTGGCATGCATCCACAGTGAAGAGGAACAAAACCTAATAGCTAGCTTGTAAGTATCTGCACAGTGCATCGTTTAAATGTAGGGGGAAAAAAATTAAAAAATGACCTTTCTGAAAGACCTAAAGGATTTCTGGTGATCTACTTTGCAAAGACAATGTGTGTCCTTGCAAAGCAGCAGAAGGAAAAGTGTAGAAAGAAGCGAGCAAAAGGGTTTCTTGGCAGACCTCTGGGATGGTGGTGCTATGCACTGAGGTGCTCTGAACATGCACAAAAATGAAAGAAGGATCACCAAAATTGGTTTCAACTGAGTTTAGCGCAAAGGGATAAAACTGATCTTTTTATCTCATTTTGATCAGTAGATGAAATACTCTTGATTAAAGGCATACTTTGGGCTGCTTTCTTTCCTTAGTTAAGGGGAAAAATCGGGAGACTAAGGAAAGTCTGACCTGCTGATGTGCTTATATAAATGTTTAAATCAAGCCTATGAGTACAGACGTGCCTGAATTTGGATCCCTAAGCTACTTGGCCAGACCAAGACCTTAAAATATATTCTCATTTAATGCAGTATTTGTGGAGTTGTGACAGCTATGATCCTTCCCATGCAGCTCTGTATTTCACTGCTTCCTGCAACATGCGGTGCCAGAGTGTTCTTCCCCATGTGACAATCGAATGATTACTTTATATGACTGTCTCAAATCATACTTCAAGTGTCAAAACACTGAGAATAATGTAATGATATATATATTCTCCTTCTCTATTTCACATGGTGTCTCATTGTCTATATTTGTAATGATTCAGAAGGAGAGACTATCTTCACTTCTCTTTCTGGATGGGTTTAAGTGCCTTGGACTCCGACAGTGGATTTATATGGAGTGATGGCTCACCAGTGAGTAAATAATTTATTTTCTTATTTTTATTTTTTGCTTAATTTTCCATGTATATCTTGGCAGATAGTTCTCATAACTTCTCCTATACAAGTCACAAGTGGCCTTAAGTCTTTACTACCCGATTCCACTCTAGGAATTAGTCTTTATCTTCATAGTTACAGATAACAGTATGACTCTTAGAGTAATGAAATAACATCAACGGTGATGGAATATCTCTCAATCTAAGCAAATCTGGCTGTACTAATCTCTATATTCCCATCTGTGATTTATTGTTAGAAATAATTGTGTGTGTCTACATAAGCTAGGCTTTGTTGCCCTCGCCATCTTAAGTGGATCAAGGTCTGCAAGGCCTGACTTCATGTGGCAGCACCGATGAATTGTCTCAGGTTGGAACATCAGAGCAGGATAATCAACCCAGGGGTCATATGACAGTACTTAGATACTTCTTTCTAGAGCTTGGCAGGAGAACTTAATGTCTCCTGATAACAAAGAGGGCAACAACTTCTTGGCTTACTAACATGGCTTATAAATACGCAGACGAATCATTATGATGTGCAAGGGTCATGTCCTTCTTGCAAGGTCTGGCATCAAAGCACAAGATGGACGATGAAATCAAATGAAGTACATTTGTCTTTAACAGGACGATAGAAGACAATTGTTTCACTTTAAAAGGAAAATAGTAACAAAGCTGTGTTTCCACTCTAGGTAAATTTTGAAAAATGGGCACATGGAGAACCAAACAACTATGATGGAAACGAAAAATGTGGCGTGTTTAGTGGCTATGATAATATGAATTGGAATGATTTATTTTGTGAACATATGCGGAACTATGTTTGCCAAATAAAAAAAGGTAAGGTGACTTTCTTCCTTAAGTAACTTCTAGAGACAGATATGAGCATCCTTCCCAGGTCTGATTACACTATCTGCATGTATTAGAGCCAGCTGTGTCATCAAGCACAATGAAGCACTTAATACACTTTAAATAAAAACAGTTGAAAACTATGAATTCATCTATGAGTTACACAGGTAAGTTAGGGTGTATATGCAGGATCTTGAGGAAGTGAAATAAATCAGCCTGAAGTTGAGCATAGTTTCTGGAAGCTTAACTTGTGATTGGTTCTAATATGATATTTTGGTCAGTGTAACACCTTTTTTCCAGGTATTCTGAGAAATTCTATGACAAAAATAAGTGTACTGAGTAACCCTTAAGATTCATTTTATTACTTGTAATTAAAATGCTAACAACTTTATAAATATATTTAATTGAGAACTGTCTGATAAACTTAATATACTCAGATATTGATTTACATTGCAGGAGCACCACTGAAACCAGAGCCTACTTCCACATTCAGTAAGTATTGTACTTCCAATAACAGAAATAAGTTAACATATAATGATGTTAAGTTCTATTACAGACTGCTTAATGTTTTACCTTGCAGATTACGAATATAGTGTTAGTGAAGATGACTGGATAATATATAATCACAAGGAATACTACTTCAGCAAGGAACCAATGCCTATGGAAAAAGCCAGGGACTTTTGCAAGAAGAATGGTGGTGATCTTGCTGTTGTTGAGAGTGAAAGTGAAAAAAATTTTCTTTGGAAATATGTAAGAAACATGTTTTACTTAAAAAATGCACTGTTCTGTCCTGCACTGAGGCACCCTTTTCAGCTGGGTTGTGAAATATTAGAAAATGGTCCCCATCATAAAAAAAAATCAGTGCCACCTTTCATGGGCTTATCTACTTAGGAGCTTTCCCGTAGTCATTATTTTGATAAATTGTTACATGTAGACAAAACCTCAGCTTCTTTTCACAAACACTCTCAGTGTGCAACTTTCAAAAACCTTGCTCTGTTTAGCTGAAAGCTACAGTTGCTGAGTACATTCTGTTTTCCAACTTTTTCTTTTCACAGAATTCAAGAAAAACTTTGTCCCTTTTTTGTCAAAACATATTTCAGATTTTCAGTAAAAGTTTTAAGCCAGAATATTTTCTAATAGGAAGAGAATAACCTGGTGATGATATACTCTTTTGGAAATAGTTTCATATTATTAAAAACAAATATGTTTCCATCCTTTCTTCCACATGACTAAGTACTAAACCCCCTCATTTACTTGTAGCCTTTTGGCAAATCCTCATTGTGTTTTTCTAAAACTCTTAAAAATATTGCTTTATTTTATAGCCTGCTTAAGAGGTGATTCTTATCTTCTTAACAGAGCTTTTTGCTCCATTTCTGTTTCATTTTATTCTGCTCTTTAAAAAAAAATAAAAAATACTGGAAATTGGAGGAAAATTTTGTATTTTGCAGTTCAGGCACACAATCCCAGCAACTCCCTATACTTTGCATGCTACACAATTGTACAACTGAAACTAAAGCCGTTTTTGAGAGCTTGCTTATTTTATTTGAAATCTGTTTTCTTACAGCTCATTACAATTACCATTTTTGTGTTTTAGGCTTTCTATAAAGACTGGGGGAATAACTTTTATATTGGCTTAAGTGTGAGCCTTGATAAGACATTCCGGTAAGTAAAAACAAATTGAGTTTTTCAGGCTCATAGTGTGAATATATGGCATGGCTGTCTGTAAAAGACTGTTGAAGTTCAATGCCTGACAAAATCTGTCTACAGCCATGTCTTGACATAAAGTTTTAAAGTATGATTCTGCTCCTGAAGGGAGCACTTCTCGCACTATATTTTTACTGTCTATTCTCCTTCTTTTGGTTCTATACTCTGCTTTTGTATTGTGAGGTTGAGATGTTCACTCATAGTCAGTGCAGTGTCGTCCACTTTTGCTTGTTAGATGAAAGAGAAAATTGGTTGGAGGTTTCTAGGATGTTTCAGGTGCTACTTGCAGACATTACTGAATATTCAAATGATCAAAGGAAAAAAAAAAAAACCCAAACAAACCACAGCAGCTGCAGTGAGGTGTCATGTTGGTTTTTAGAGGTGAAACATCAGTACCAGAAAGCCCTTGCCTGGGAGGTAATTTCCAGATGGTTTTACTGTCAGAGCCCAGGGCAGGACAGCTTCAGGCTACATGGAACCATTACTCTTCTACAAATGTCTTCAGAAACAAATATATAATATACTAAACATCCCATGGAGCCTTGAATGAGTTACAGACACATTTCTCCTGTGGCACTCTTCTCCACCTCCCTGACAGTACCCCAGTCCTGTCCCGTCCCCCATCCCCCCCCCTTCTTTTTCTGGTGCCTTCTCCTGGGATTTGAAGCTTGGTCAGATGAGTCTCAGCCTCTTTATTTCAGCCTTTCTTCTGTTGTCTCAGGATGCCTTGTTTGGCAACAAGCCACAGAAACGGGATAGTCTCATCTTCTGGAGCTCCTGCTTTCTACATCCCAGCCACTGCTCAGAAAAAAACTGTTATTCATCCAGTTCTCCCTTGCCTCCTCACTAGTTTCATCCTCCTCCCTGATGGATGACGGTGCCACTATTTGTCTTTATATTATTTCTCCTGGTTTATTATGTACTGTTTTTTCCTATTTGGCTCAGGAGATTTGCAAGTGGAAGCAGCTAGGCATCCTGTTGGATTCCTTATTTGTAGTTTACTTGCAAGACACACATACAGTTGCTTAGGGAAAAACACCAATCTGTAGCTGATGTTGTCTGGAGGTTCTCAGTCCAGCACACTCAGGCTTTTTCACTTTTTTCTTGGCTGCTTTTTGAGAATAAATTTGTGAATGGCCAAACTAGGAAACGATTGTTGCACAACTGAAAGTAATAGCTTTATAACATTAAAGATTTCCTGCGTTTAACAAAATGGTTCCAAGTGGTCCCCAGTGTGTGGTTCAAGGCTCCCTCTTACCCTACAAGATCTTATATTACTGTGTTTGGACCCAGAAAATCACCAAAATAGGCTCAGGTTTCTGTTTCTGTGCTCCAGAGAAAGCCAGGTCCAGTGCTACGCTAGTGTGTTTCCTGCAGGCTATCAATGCTTAGAGACCCAGAAAGGCTAGGACCACCAGTTGAGAAGATTAGTTCAGACCTGGTCCAGTTCAACAGAGTAGGCAATGGGTATAAAGATATTTTTCACTAATTCTAAGTGGAAGTCTTGGTTTTCTTTACCAGAGAACAACAGTTGTTTGTAAGCTAGGATATAGGAAACTTAAAATACAAAGCCCTAACACATCCTTTACAAAGAAATATTAACTATTTCCATTTTTTTCAGGTGGATGGATGGAACTCCAGTGAACTATGTTGCCTGGGCTCCAAATGAACCCAATTTTGCAAATAACGATGAAAACTGTGTGGTCATGTATGCCCAAACAGGTGGGTGCTGTAACAACATTCAGTCTGCACGGTGTGGCGTAGGCTTGGGAGGGCTGCATGTGCAGGGCTGGGTGATTTATAATAGTGAGCAGGCTGATTGACAGCATAAAAGCATAGCAAAATAAAATCATATTCTCTTCTTTCATTTATGCACTTTTAAAAAAATCAACTCTATGTAGCTAACACATTGGATTACACCTGCAATTTGATTCCTGGCTTTGTCAGAAAAATTCATACGATCATAGAATACTTTGGGTTGGAAGGGACCTTTAAAGGTTATCAAGTTCAACCTCCCTGCAATGAGCAGGGACATTTTCAAGTAGATCAGGTTGCTCAGAGCCCCCTCCAACCTGACCTTGAATGTTTCCAAGGTTGGGACATCTACCACCTCCTGGGCAATCTGTTCCAATGTTTCATCACCCTCATTGTAAAAAAAATTTTCCTCATATCTAGTCTAAATCTACCCTCTTTTAGTTTAAAGCCATTCCCCCTCATCCTATCGCAACAGGACCTGCTAAAAAGTCTGTCCCCGTCTTTCCTGTAGGCCCCCTTTAAGTACTGAAAGGCTGCAATAAGATTTTCCCAGAGCTGCCTTCTGGAGGCTGAACAAACCCAACTCTCTCAGCCTGTCCTCACAGGAGAGGTGCTCCAGCCCTCGGATCATTTTTGCGGCCCTCCTCTGGATCTGCTCCAACAGGTCCATGTCCTTGTTATGCTGGGGGCTCCAGAGCTGGATGCAGTACTCCAGGTGGGGTCTCACGAGAGTGGAGTAGAGGGGCAGAATCATCTCCCTTGGCCTGCTGTCCATGCTTCATTTGATGCAGCCCAGGATATGGTTGGCCTTCTGGGCTGCGAGTGCACATTGTCAGCTCATGTACAGCTTCTCATCCACCAGTACCCGCAAGTCCTTCTTGGCAGAGCTGCTCTCACTCCCTTCATTGGGATACCTTCATCTCTTCATTTCAAAGTGAACAAATCAGTTAAGCATCAGACCATCTGCAGATAGAGTTAGTATTGTTTTTCCTCTACCGTCTGTCCATTTTATGACTGCCTCTCGAGGACATCAGCTGTCTGTTATCATTTGTGCAGTTCCTAAAAATCTAGGGCTTGGGCATGGCTTTGATTATTGCTAAACAATGCTATACACTATTTTAGTTAAAATAAATACAAATATCCTTTAATACACAGAGTTGCAAATAATTGTGCTTACACTAGCCAAACACTTAGTCAGTTAATCTCTTCTACTTTAAACATTTCTAGTCTCAAAATCTATAGCTGAGGTAATTTTCCTAGACTCTGTTAGAGGTCAAATGGAAGGAAGTGAACACTTTTGGGGAGTAAATATTATGTCCTGTTTTGGAGATCTTCTTTAAGATAAGATGAATTATGTCCTTAACTTCACTGCATTATGATAACAATATCTCCATTAAACATAAGGTACGATTAGCTCTGCTGTAGATAATTACCTTGTGTCTGTAGCTAATAA
>NW_009648894.1:873964-907462 GCF_000708025.1 Charadrius vociferus
CTTACATCACACTTCCGTAGGGAGAAACGATACCCAGAAGACTGTAAGACTGTGAGAAGCTCAGGTAGTAAGGTAACAAGGACCAAGTACCTGATGTAGACAGGGTGATTCTAGAGATCTTACAGTCCTTAGAGAGGTGAATTAAGCATTTGAACTAAAACTCCTCTTTGGCAATGCTATGGTTTTGGAATATTGAAATATTTCTTTTCTCAGAGAAAATATTGATATTCTGAATGTTGCTGGAAACCTGAATATTTCTAAGCAACATACATAAAAATTACTCATTATTTCTGAGGGAGAGAAATACAAATACTGTAATCAGTTCTACTTCCTATGATAGGTTTGCTTTAGGAAAGGAGACTTTTTATCCCAGTCTCAATTGCATTTTGTTTTTCTTTTATTTTAATTTGCTTTCAGGTACATGGAATGATCTCAACTGTGGCAGCGTCGAGTTATTCATCTGTGAAAGGCTTAATGATACTGTTCGTCCAGCTGTCGCTCCCACTTCACCACCACCAAAGGGTGGGTGTTCAGAAGACTGGCTCCTCTTTGATAACAAGGTGCAGTATGAAATGTCAGTATATTGTATTTTAAAAAGAGCAGAATAAAAACTATCTTAGACTCAGTTTTTCAGTTGTAGCAGGATTTTCAGTTATCACAAAATATGTTCTGATTGTGTATATCTAAAAGCTATAAAAATACAATTCCTGAAATATAAATTATAGCCTCTACTGAGATCACAGCAGTTATGAGGGAGGTCATGAGACATACAAGAAGAAAGAGTCACCTTGTATTTTTGCTAGTGTTTAATGTTGCCAAGGATGTTTGAGCAACTTTGCTGGTGTGGAGCTGTTGTATGGTCTTGTTTACTCTGCTGACCTTATCTGGCTGTCATAAGTTGCCTGGATACTTATTCATTCCTGGCTCTTAAGTCACTAAGGCACCTTACCTTGAGTAAATTTATCATTTTTTTTTTCTACAACTAAACATCTGTTAAGGTTTTTAAAAAATCCAGGTATAAGCTTCACCACACTTTATTATTTAAGATCACTCTTATCCTTCTCAAAAGACAGAAGTTCAGGATAAGAAGTTGTATGTATTGAAAATACATAGACTGTCTACAATGAAGCTGTAAAAGCTATAAAAACACAGCGTACACTGTTGAGAATTCACCTAGCAATGAAGATAATCCTTGGTTACATTGCCTCATCTAGCTCCATCTGTTTTCCTTTTGGCTAAGCTAAAGTATGATTTCAGTTTGATGGAGCTCCTTTGTTTGAGATCCGCTGGCTGCTGTCTCCTCTTTCCTTCCCTTTCTCATTCCTGGGCAAGAGTCACAAAATCAGTTTGTTCCTTTTCACGGTGCTCTCTCAAGCTACAATGTCTCTCTCTTCTTCACCAGCTGGAAGAGGAGCTTCCAAAGGCTGCTTCCTTGACTGCTCTCCAAGTGTTTCCACACCATTTCCAACTGTCATGGACGTACCTCCCTTCTGCCCAACTTTTTGCCCAAATTTCCTGACTAACTTTTCAGTTGCGTGCTTTAATTAGCACATTTAGGTTGCTTGACTCTGACAAAGCTGTCTAATGATGTCTTGGTTAAATCTCAAAGATCGTATTACAAGAAATGGTAAATTCATGGTTTGCTTTGTAATGTCAGAATAATTCTTTTTCTATGATTATCCTGTGAGAACCAAACCTGGTTTGTCAAACAGGGCAACAGAAGCTGAGATGTTGAGCTTCAATACCATATCTCATCCTTGTTTGTTTTCTGAGGTCTGCTTAGGCATTCCTCCCACAAAGTCACACCTCAGAAGTGTGGTCAGAAGCTTTAACATAATTTCTACTGAAATCATTGGACTAACATATTCCTTCTTCTAAGTGTCTGCTAAAATATTGGTGTTTATGTTAGTTTTCTAGTATAGATCTTCTCTTTCATAAAGACCTAAAGACAAGCTAGAAAGGACTATTAAATCAGCTAATCTCCCTGTTTGCTTAAAACATCCAGTTTATCTTGTTTGTTACCAACAAAGCTGCTTTCACCAGAAATTAAAATGCCATCCGGTTACAGATTTGGCACACTTCTGTTTTTCAGTGCTTCCAAGTATTTGGTCTTAATGAAAATGATACATTGACATGGCACGCTGCGCGGAACGATTGTATTAGTTTTGGAGGAAATCTGGCTACTATATCAAAAAAGGAAACGCAAGGTATAAAGTACCAATGTTTTGATACTGGATGACATAAAGTAATTCCTGATAAACAGATTAAAACAGATGTTATAGCTTCTGCAATATATGCTGTGTTTATGCATATTAATATGAAGTTATGTTGAATGAGAAATTGCAGTCTTGGAAAAATGCTTGCATAGGTTTTAGTGTTGTGGTTGGTTTTTAAAATCATAGATTTGGGGTTAACATAGGATGTACAAAGGAATTCATACTGTTCAGATCTTAAGATTTTGTGTTAGAGTCTTGTCATATATAATAATATGTCCATATTTTAATTTTTTTAATTGTACACATAAAAATAGCCCACAAAGGGAGTAATATCCAAAGCAGATCATCATGCACCCAGCTGCTGAGCCAAATGCTGGGGGTGTCAGTGGAGGACACATCCTCAGGTAGAAGGTGGCTCCAATACTGGAGTCCCAGCTTCGCCCTGTTTCCCTTGCTCTGCTGGACCTCAGCCTGCTGGGCTGTTTTACGGGCTTTTTAGTGAGGCCTCATCTTTGCTCAGGAAGTGTAATGCCTCAGGTCCTGAGGGCTGGGCATGGACCATCTCCTAGCTTGCTCCATCAGTGCTTGTGGTTCTACTTTTGTGGTGTACTTTTTTTCTATAGCAGAGGAAGGATGTTCTTTTAGTGGAAAGTCAGTCCAGGCAGGAGTTAAGCAAAACAGCATCTGGCCTTCCAAAAAGCTGAGATCTCAGTATACACATACTTGGTTATTTATTAAGTAGTTTTATTTATGTTATGCCTGTTAAGAAATGAAGTTATTAAGTCTGGTTAATGAAGTAGTTGCCAAAGAACAAAAGGGAGTGCACAGTCTGTAGACTCATTTTCTATATGCCAAGGTTCAGTGTACTCATGTTAATTCCCGTAATACCATTAAAACATTTTCCCTGCTTCCTCAGATGATGAACAACATAGAAGAGTATACACATAAATTCCATTAAAAAAATTAAAAACAATTTTATGAATAAAAATTTGCCCATCTTTGAGTTTGTAAATACTTTTTCCTGACTAACGTCAGATAACTATCTATTCTTTTTTTTTTTTTTTTTTTTTTTTTTTTTTTAATCATAAGATTACCGCCTTATTAAAAAAGAGAAACCCAAAAGTCATCATCCTGGTTCCAGGCACTCCAAGTCTGCACTGTTGGGGAAAGGTGCATTCAGTTTCCCGCCTTGTACAATTTCTCTTTTCTCCTTCAGCTTTCCTCATGTCCCTCTTAAAAACTGCTGTAACTGATGCTTGGATTGGACTGAATGACATAAATCAGGAGCACACATACTTATGGACAGATGGAAGCCCAGTTTACTATACCAATTGGGCAAAAGGTTCCCGAAGTTATTATAGTAAGGTAAACATTAATTTCTGTTTATCACTTAAACATTATAACTTCAGTAGATGAATAAAATATATGTAGCTACAACTGTATTTTCTGTAGTTTCCTTTATGAAGATTTTTAGTAATCTTGCTGCTTTTAGGAGTAGAGTAATCATGTGGGAGGTCTACATTCATATATTTTTTTCAACTTCTGTGTTTTGTCATGATTCTGAATGAATCCAGACAGAGGTTTGGAAGCATTGTGCAAAATTTAGAGAAGTGTGCAATTTCCCTCACTTTTACCATGACTGATGAGGAGATTCAAATAAACAGGAGTGTAGCAGTAACTGTATAATTTTGGGATACAGTGAATGTTATTTAGACTTGATGAAAACTCTCAGATAATTGTTTATATTTACCTTTCTTGGTACTGAGCTTATTCAGATAAGTGTGTTGCACAAATTCCTCAAAAGGAAGAGACTCTTCATCTCCCTTTCTCATTTTTGTCTTCTCCCTCTATACTTTCTATCAAATCTTCCTTCTGAAAGATCTCTTCTGCATGCTTTGAAACTTTCAGCACTGTTATACCATTTTGTGTTTAATTGCAAGACAAAACTGAGTGTTATACAGTAATCGTAAAATTATAATGTAGAATACTGTACTTGATAGTACTGCTTCTGTACGCCTGTGCTAGCTTTACAAAGTTTCTCTCTTTTTCATAACAAATTGCTTTGAGTCCAGCTAAAACAGGAAGAAGTTCTGTGAGGTCCTAGACTGCTGCCATGCAGGTTAGAGCTGGGGTTTCGGATTTCCAGGACTTCCCCATCTCACACATGCGTATGCTTTCTGAAGAAGGCTATGCCCATTTCGCTACACAAGTTGCTCCTCATACATCTTCCTTCATTTGCAGCCAAGACCTGGGCTAATGCTCCTGAGGGGATTTGGAGGGAGCACGAGGTCAGGCTGATACGAAGTGGGGAAACCTGCTGTCTCCCGCTGCAGAAAGCCAAACAGCAGCTTCTCGTGCTGGGGGAGGCAAAGGAGGAAGGGAAAAAGCCCAGATTGCAGGGGAAAGAGCTTGGGAGGTATCTTCCACAAAAGGTTGGTTCTGATCACTGCCTCTACACTACTGCACGGTGGTGACAGCTTTGGATCCTCATGCCAGATCGGGGCAGGGAGAGGATTTCAGCTCTCCAGGCAAGCTTCAGTGCTGAGGAGAATTTCCCCATAGCCTCCAGAAAACCAGCAACAGAGCTGAAATGTCCTGTGGGCCAGACCTACCTCACATATGTCCACCTGCACACACACACGTGCATGCACAGATCACATACACGCAGATAGTCCCAGCCGCTTCTTCATGCCTCTGTGCTGCGCTTTGCAACTTCCTCCATCATCCAAGCGCAAACTTTCCTAGGGCTGAATCGTAAATGCTTGTTGTCATATTACTGCTCCTGACCGTTGCTCGTATGAGTTCATATAATGACCTTCATGTTGTTCATCTGTGTGTGACTGCATGTGACAAGTGGGTCTGTATATCCAGCAGGAGTAGGAACGTTTCCTATGTAGCCACATGTTTTTCTTGTTAATCTCGTTTCCTCTGTAGGATGACTGTGTCTTTATGATGAAGAACCCTATTGAACAGGCAGGGAAATGGAAAGATGAAGAATGTAAAACAAGTAAAAGCTACATATGCCAGAAAAATTCTGGTGAGTTTTCTCTCACCACTTTCTAGTACAGCTGATTTATTGTGGTTATGACAAGCTGGTCTTAAAAGTGACTTTCCCCCATTCAACCCTATTTTAACTGAAATTAATCTGAGAGTATCACATGCGCTATGGACCATTTTAACAAAATGAGCACAGATTTTATTTTTTTGAGAAAAACCCTTAACATTTCCTGTTTTAAGGACTTAAAAGCAATGCAATTTCTTTCTTTTGAAAAACTGCCCTATTTGATTTCCTTTACAGTCCTACTTAGGTAATTTCATCAGCAGCATTTACATCCCACTGCTTGCTCATGGTGTGCTTACTATACTGTATTCCTTGTCAAAAATACAACAAATGCTAATATATCATGGAAAAAGTGGGGAGATTATTCCCTTCAATGCCCTACGCAGTTACAGTACGCTTTGGGAAGGTCTAGAGCTTACAGGGCACGTTCCTGGAGGTGATACAGATATTTATGCTAAAAGGTTATTCTGACAAGAGTTAGAAAACTTTGTCATAGAACATGAAAATATGGCTTTCCTGACTCCAGTGATAGTTGAGATGCATCTTAATTTGTTATTCTGACCTCTCTTACTTAACTACTCTAGTACACTAGATCTTCCCTCAGTGTTACGTCTAGCCAATATAAAGCGTTTGACTTTTCTTTTTGTTGGTTTGCTCATCACAGATCCCAAACTGCCAAACTCCCCACCCATAGTTCCGATGTTTGGCTTTAACAATTATGGTGATGACCGCTATGCAGTCATCAACTACAAAATGAGCTGGGAAGAGGCACAGAAGAACTGCAGAGACCAGTTTTCAGAACTCGCCAGTGTTTTGGATCCTTATGCCGAATCTTACCTGTGGTTACAAATACTAAAGCATGGGGAACCTGTATGGATTGGTTTTAACAGCAACACGGTGAGTCCATCAAATGCTTGTGATAATTGTACTGCTACACTAGATCAGCATAGATCAACCATATTTCTTGCTCAGAGGTTATCAGGATCCACTGCTGTGGGTGCCGTTTGCTCCCGTGTGAGTGCAGATCCATGAATGTGTGGCAGCCATCGAAGTCTTGCTGAGATGCCTGACTTCCCTCCACTTCAGGGGCTTTACACACCCAAATGTTTGGCCATAATGTGAGAACTGCCACAGCCTGCATATCAAATGCCACCACGGACATACCTGCAGTAGATGGTGCCTTCAGTGGGGAAAGCGGCTATGAAGTTTCCCCTTCCTATGACACCATCTACCACACACTGATGTTTCTGAAGACACATTGTGGAGCACATCATGGAAACTAATTGCATTAAAAATAGTTCTTTCTTTGTGAGGTTGTTTTAAGACTTGTTTTAACTTCCAGACTAGCACTACAAGAGCTTGTAGTGAGCAACAGGGGAAATGGCAAGGTGCAGTGTAGAGATAGGAGCAGGCCTCTGGCGGTGGGGACACCTTAGGCTGGTTTTTGGAGCTAAAGCCAGTGCCTTGTGAAAAACTGTCCACAGACTCAGTCAGCAAAGAGTGGAAGGGCCTGAAAGGGGAAGCGTCTATTAGAGGCCTGTAAAAAGAACATGATGCAGCTGGATATTTGTGGAACCAGAGTTGTGAGGAAATCAAAAGAAGAGACGTAGAAGTGGAGCTTGGTGGGACACAGGACTGAGAGAGGGCACAGGTGCTGAGGTGAGAGGAACTGGAGCTGAACTTCAGTGAGGGAAGGCACTTGGAAACCAGGATTATACAGGAATCCTAGATGAAATGTGGCCAAGGACTTAAAAGGAAAAAGGAGAGGAAAGGAACTGGCACAAAGAACTGGATGGCAGCCTGCCTCCAAGAATCATGGGAAGAAGGGTCTAGGCTGTGCAGGATAGGGTGATGGGAGCCATGGCTGTGACTAATGTTGGCCATCCTCTGCAAATAGTGGTGAAATCCACTGAAAATATATGTGCTCAGCTTGTCTCAAGTAGCTGCTCTTTGCGAGAGCTAGAAACCTACCACAACCCCCGTTAGCATGGGCAGCAGAGGTCTGTGGCATGTGCCTCATGAAAAACATCATTGTACTCCTCTCTCCAGTGGAACTTTTGCTTTTTCTGTTTGCTTTCTAAATATATAGAGAAGCCTGTGTTAGAGGAATGCTAACAATAGTTTCTCTGCAATCTGTATTTGATCTGTGTGTATATGTGGACTCCTTTGATAAAATCTTCAATTGTATATTTATGTTTGTTACTGCACGGCCCTTTGCCCAGCTACTGCACAAGACAGATGGTGCGAATTGAATTATGTAGGCTGGGTTCCAAATAAACGTCTGTAGGAACACTGCCTAAACTGCTGTGGAGAGCAGAAGTCTGGGACAGACTGTTACGTATTCATGACAGAGGATGAATTAATTTTGTGGGAGAAACCATGATTCTGATGTTTCCTAACTTTTACATACCTGCAAGTGCAATCTTAATGTTCTTTCAACCTAATCATTGTATGTGACACAATCTTTATTGTCATTTCCTTTTAGACTGAAGGCCATTACGTATGGTCAGATAGAAGGAGGAGCAGGTATCATAACTGGGCTAGTGGAGAGCCAAATAAGAACACGGCCTGTGTCTATCTAGATTTGGATGGGTTTTGGAAGACAGCATCTTGCAATGAAACCTTTTTATCTCTCTGTAAACAGTCTGATGGTAAGTTGTGACTGGGAGAAATGTGATTTGGGGGGTTGGCATTTAGGTTCATGGCTTTATTTGAATTTTGCTTTTCCGCAGATGCAAAATTGTGATAATTGGTGTATGCCTTGTGATAAAATACAGCACTTGTTAAGGAAGGAGTCCCAGATCCAGTCTGTCTTGAGTGATTTTCAGACATTTCATTTCACAAGCCAGTCAACACAAGCACCTCATGAAGACAACTGCGACACTTCACGCCACAACCAATAGATCTTTTCTGCATCCTTGTTTGTCAGGAACTGCAGAACTGATCAATTTTAGCCTAACTATAAATATATCAATGATATATTTTTGCATTTTAAAGTGTCTTTTGTAATATTGGGAGATAAAAGCTTCTGTCAGTACAGCAAACAAATCGATTATATTTGTTAAAAGTTTAAGATGCTGGAAAGCTTCTACTAAGATACTTTAGCCCTCAAATATTGCACCTAATTTTCAAACATATTTTAAATTATATATGAAATTCATGATCTCTGCACCATACTTCACAGCAAATTCTATATTCATTTAAGCTCTGCTTTGGCTTTAATCAGGTGATGCAGTAGGCTACTAATTCTACTTTTACGTAGTTTAGGATGTAGGTACAAGGGCAGGTACAGACAGCTTCTCTGGCCAACCTTGCTACAAACTGGCTGGACACAAGCCACTGGCGCGTGGTGGTGGTGTCAAGATCCTTTATGCATACTGACTCATTCCTTATTCTGTTTCACAAGTTGTAAGTAAAAATTGCCTTGCAGGAAGACTGGTGTGAGCCTTCTTTAGCCGATTGGAGAATAAGCTCCAACCAGTATAGTTTATTGCTAGTTTACCATGATTAGCTCAACCTTTTATCATTAATTAAGTCTCTGGGATGTTTCTTTTACTGGGATCGCTGTCAAATTGGTAGGGCTGGTGTGTGGTGCAGGAGTACAAGCTTCCCGTGGCTTTTAAGACCCCACTGAAACCTGTGTGTCTCCTTAATAGAGTTAATCCCCAGTGAACCACCACAGCTTCCTGGAAAGTGTCCTGAACCGAAACGTGGTATATCTTGGATTCCCTTCCGTGGTCATTGCTACTATGTTCACATCACTTCTGAGGAAAGCTGGCCTCACGCTTCCATGACATGTACTCAGATGGGTAAGTGCCTTTTTTTTATTAGGCTGTTTTACAGGCTGTTTCTGTATTTGTTTTTTTAATCCAGAACCAACAGATAATACATAAATGTGTGTGTATGTCTATCAATTATAAGCTGCAGCTAATTTAAATTTATTATTACGCTTTTCTACTATAAGGAAAAGTTGATCACAAAAAGTCATTATTGTTTACTGAGATAATTAATTTCTAACAGAAAATCTTGCTGAAATTATATGTAATATTTAATTGACATTTTTAGGTGCTGCTCTGGTTTCCATAGAAGATTCGGCTGAAATGAACTTTCTCTTACTTCATTTGTCTCCAATGGCAAATGAATACAGAAAATTTTGGATAGGATTGTTCAAAAATACTGATGGTAATTATTTTGCAATGCATACTGAGATGAAAATAAATACTAAATAAACAGAGACAATTCTAAATAACACTAATACTAAATACTAATACTAATGTACTAAATATTAAATAGATAATCAAAAAGAAATCTACTGTTACGTGTATAATAGTTTTTCTGTTAAAATACTTAAAACATAAACCACCAGAAAAGTCTACGCTTTTTGCATCTTTACTATAATTACAGTGCATTTCAGTCTGTAAAAGGTTCTAGCTTAGCACTGCAGTAGTTCATTAAAATGCTTCCTGTCACTTCTCTTTACTCAAAGTGCCTGAAATTTAACTGTTGTTAGTCTTTTAAGAAAAATATTGTCTTGTAATTAAAAGCTGAGGCAGCCTTAAACTGAAATTTATTTCTAGACAACACAGGGGACAGCAGCATATATAAGCTGCCTAGCAACATTTATTAATCTAAATGTCAGGGTTTTTTCATAAATTTTTTTGGTGCAAATTTTCATCCAAAATTTTCATCCAAAAATATTTCCCTTTTTTTTTTTTTTTTAAACTGCAAATTTGATCCTCTTTTCTATATCAGTGTAGTTCTGAAGCCTGTTTTTCATGGCATGCTTTGAGGGTACATCTCCAGAGTGAGTCTTGACTGAGCTGCATGGAGTGGCCTTGGTCACAGCTGCTCAAGTCCCTGTCTGTCACCACCAGTAATGGCAGGCGCCTTGTTGCACAGTGGGCCAAGTTCATCTGTTCTAATTGAAAACTAATGGTACAAAAGCAGTGATTTGTTCCTGACCTGGCCCACTACACTGCCACGTGCAGTGCAAGCAGAGGCAAGAGGAAAGTGCAGCTGCAGCTGGCAGGGATGGAAGAGGTGGCACTGAGGCAGTTGTGAGTTATATCAGGATGTGCTGCTGTGAAAGCACACCCTGAGGGAGCGGAGATGGCAATTATTTCTACTTGATGGGCCTCAGCAGGAGATAAGCAGGGAGTAATTATTAAAGAGAGATGATTCAGTCTGCAAAGATAATTTATTAATCCAGCTGAAATAAAGCAGCAATTTACTTATCTTGGATCCACATATAGAGAAAATTTCCTCAGTGATCTGGATCCTTGAACTGTAACACGTGGCTTGTGCAGGTGCTCTGCTTTTCTTAAGGCTCTCAGGCACAGCTGAGTTCTGGGCACAGCCTTCAGCTAAAAGTCTTCGGGCAGCCTGGGAACGTCTTCTTCACATCAGTGACAGCCACAGCCCTGAAGGCTGATGGAGTTAACTTTGTGAACATTTGCATTTGGTACGCTCCCATCTGAATGCCTCTGACTGTTAAAAGAGTGAGAAATGAGCCCACTGTGATGCTATTTTAACCAACTAACAAATTCCATAATCAATGTCATGCCTGGTAGAATAGAAAGGATTCCCCACTTCATTCACTCACTAGATAATACTTATAATTTTAGGGGAATGGCTATGGATAGACAGAAGTGGAGTAGAATTTGTCAACTGGGAGAAAGGAGAGCCTACTGTAATTTTTGATGAATACTGTGTTGATATGGATGTCTCAACTGGAACCTGGAGGAACTATTACTGCTCTGTTGACCAGAATTTTATCTGCAAAATCCCCAAAAGTAAGTTCTGAATTTCTGTGCACTGGGTTATTTTAGAAGTAGTGGTTAATATACATCAAGCAAAACTGCTTATGCACTGGGTATGCTTTATGTATCGATGTTGATGCACGTGCATCTGCATCAAAGCCAAGAATAACTTCTGTTAAGGACAACAAGAAGCAGTGTTGGAGAAAAACCTGCCACTGTTTCCTCTTCTTAGCTTAAAAGCATTGATTTCTTGGAATTGGTGTACCCTGGGGTAGGGGGGGACACATCACCTGGTGAAAGTGGGGGGGAAAATTCAGAGCCATTGCAGTTAGGGTGTAAGGGGCAGTAGATAATGAATAGATGTCTAAACTAGTGCTGAGAAGAAAGGCAGGCACTCTCCTGACAGCTAAGCTGAAGGGCAGCAGTGCAAAGTCATGGAGAAGCAGAAGTAATTTAGGTGCTGCTGGTGGGGTGGGTGCCGGTGAAGCGTACTGGGATCTGCTGGATGGCCAAGAAGAAAGCGTCAAGTGAGGGTGGGTGGTGTGGCCCAATTAATTTCTCTGCTGACCCAGGCATAGGGAGACACGCCAAGGCAACCAAACAGCATAGTACATTTCTTCTTTAATGGTTACTTGTGGCCCTGTGGTTTTTTGGCAGCTGGCATGAGTCACCAAATACACACAGATTCAGCTGTCTTTGCACATATCAACTGGGAGAGGATTGGAAATAGGCCAGATTTGCCATTGTCAAACACTTCCACTGCGCTGAGATAATAGATACAATGTGGAACCAATTGAATCTCCTGCTTGTGGATGTCCGCAGGTTGGCAAGAGAGTCACCCATGGGCTTTGTAGGGCTCAGCCAGCCATACCTGCAAGCAATTAACTGAATCATACTCTCCAAGCAATTAAGGGAGGAAGAGAAAGTTGCCTAAAAATACAGCTTAAACAAAGTACAAATGTGCTTTTCAATTTTGCAAGTGTAAAAAAATTGAGTTGTGAATTGTGAAGCTTTACACTGTGGAAGTGTAAAAACTTTGAATATCTATCTCCCCTACCAGAAAAAGTGTCCAAAGCAATTCATAGTGAGACAACAATTTGGTTTTTTTTTTTTTGGTGTGTTTTTTTTTTTTACCCCAAAATGTTTTTAACAAGAATATTTGATAGATTCAGCCTGAATTGTCAGGGAAAATGTTTTCATTTGGGGGGTTGGAACTAGGTCTTTAAGGTCCCTTCCAACCCAAACAGGTCTATGATTATTTAAAATTGATAGCAATGCAAAGTAAAAATTATGTGTACAGGATTTATTTAATCTTTGAATGGTTGCTTGCAAACTGTGTATAATATCTATTTTTTTTTAATTTTAAAGTCACTGAAGTTGAGCCAACCCATGATTCACCTGTCAATAAAGGTAAGTTGGTTTCTTATAAGCACATTAATCAGAAATTTCAATAAGTTTATAGGCATTTATAATTTTCAAATAAAATTGCCTCCAGAAAAGTTTAATTTAAATACACATTTAACTGTTGCAGATGATTTTACTTTAAATTTGGTTAAAGGGAGATCTCTTTTCTCAAACTGGATGTCTTATTGATTTTTACTTCTTTACAAATGGTGTACTGTGGTACCGTATAATACTGCTTTTAAAATTAACATAGATTGAGCCAAATTTTGCATTGTCCATCTGCAACATGCATCAGTTTTGACTGTTGTTATGCTTGTTCAGTACTTTTACAGTCCACCTAGTTGGTGTACATAAGGAGATGTTTGTTGCATGCAATAGCAGTCTCTGGTCATTTGTAGTAATTGTTCTGTTTTGTCTTTCACAGCATCAAAAAATGCAGCTGCTGCTTCATCCTCAAATAGTTTAGGTGGGATGATTGTTATACTGATCTTCCTTCTTCTAACAGGAACTGGCCTTACACTCTATTTCTTCTATAAAAAAAGACGTGATCGGCAAACAATTACAGCCAGTTTTGGTAATGCCATATACTGTGGTGATGCTGACCCTGGAACTCATGAATCAAATTGTCTTGTGACCAATATTGAACAAAATGAGCAGGCAACAGTTTAATAAGCGGGGTAATCTTGGGCCTGATTTTAAAAGGAATTAAAGCGCTGGAATACAAGAATTTTTAAGGCAAAACGATTTTCTCCTATGGAAATTCTAGTTCATTTTGCACAGGACGCTTCTTGCTTTCTGTACTGGCAGGAACAAGCAATCTTGCGAGGCAGATCCAGAGATCTGCTGACAAACAGTAGTGCCTGGGAGGAGAGTTGAACATACACATACACCCGGAGCTACACTGCAGAAGTGAACACTCAGGTGGTTCCAGTCTCTGCATGGGTCCAGCATCACCTTTAAGCACAAGAAGAACCATGCTCATCACAGGCAACTGTGAGAATAAGCTCCTTAGCCCGCTCCAAAAAAGTACAACCAGATCTGTAGGAATCCTGACAATGCCACCCCTGATCTCCAGAGCAGGCTGGCAGAATTGGGCAGGTTGGATGGGACCTCCAAGCTCAGCCGGTGCAGGTCCCTGCTCGAAGCAGGCACAGGTCCCTGCCTCAGCTGGGCAGCCTGAGCTGTGAGTCCATGTCTTCCTTTTGCTACTGAGGTACCCGCAGAAACCCTTCGTGTTGCCCGTAATACCTGAATTACACATTTTCCTCCTCTGTATATGACTGATGGAAAGGAAAGTGTAAATTGCTTTTCTTCTGCCGTAATTCTGTAACATATTCATTGAAAGATCAACTATAATATGAGGTTTGAATGTATAGTGAATAGAAATATTTTATCATTTAAATAATAGAAGAGGGATCTCAAAGGATTCTGCAAAAGGCAGGGAATAGGCAGGAAGAATTATACTTAATTCATACCTGAAACATTTACATAAAATTTATTCTTGAAATCTCCAACAGCAGTGAAGATTTCATGCTTTTTTAGGCCATGTTTTCAAAGCTCAATGAAACTTACTATTAGAAAGTCTTTTCTAATTTCTAACCAAATTCTCCTTATCCAAGTCTGTTTTAATCCTTTGAGTATCATTCTAGACTTGCATCATGGCTGAGGTGATAGCATTGCATCTCATATTGGATGACTGGTATATTCTGAGTTCAGAAACCCTAAAAATATACAGTAGGTTCACATATAGTTGGTTTGGGTTTTTTTACTTTTCCAGTGTGTTTTATGCCAAATGTAAACAATCAAATGACCCAAAGCTCTAGTCTAGAGAAGGTCCTTATTTAATTTGATATTTTTTGATATTTTAATCTTTTGACAGATTTTAATTGTGCTTAAATTAAAATATTTTGCACGTGTATGAAATACATATAAATAAGTTTTTATTCTACTTTGGTTCATTAAATGGGCATTAAAAAGCTGGTTCTAAGTAAAAGTTTATGTGTCTTCTTAAACAGAACAATTTCTGATAAAAGTAATAGGAAGGAGGGATAGAATTCTTAAATTTCTATATACAAATAATCATTCACTTTTCCTAATCTAGCATGTTCTTAAACACCAGTAGCAATTTGTCTTTACCATCCTGCGAAAGTGTTTCTCATTGCTTCTTTATGCCTGACATTTCAAAGTTTACCCTAAATAAATATCTAATGGAAGTGTAATTTAAGAGTGCTTATGTGCTGTACTGCTCTAGCAGTTTCTGAGACAAATTCTTATATCTTTGATAGCTTTTGTCACGTCTTTTCTCCATATTTTCTGATAGTAACACTAGTTCTTCCCTTCTTATTTCACTGTAGATCTCTAATCCTTTCTGCTGTTCCCTTCTAGACCTTGCTCTATGGTATGTAGGTCCCTCTGACAGTACAGTGCACCGGTGAATAAGGTATTTCAGGTGAGTTCCTAACAACACTGAGAAGATCAAAAAGATTAATCCATCATTGTAACACTTGCCATAAGGGACTCTACTGTCTGAATTCTCTGAATTGGTTCTATAGGATCTATAGGTTTGGACAGAGAACTGATTACCAGAAAACAATAGGCCAATAAGACAGAAAAGGTGGCTAATGAGAAGTTAGTTTGTGAAAGTTTCCAAGGACTGATAAGTTTTATAGACTAGTGGTCCTGTTGCATCTGTGAGAACTGAATCAAGAGTTTTCTGGGACTGTACAAGGCCACCACCACACACAAGTGTCAGCAGAGGACTGTATAAGTTGGACCGCATTCAAGACAGCAGTAGCTTGTATCTGGTAATGAAGAATAGACGCTCTGAGGGACTTTCCGGACATCTCCTAAGAAGCCCCTGGAGTGCCAACACGGCTCTCTGCAACTGGGTATACAGCTGGGATTGGGTTCCAAATATTGCTCCAACCGGGTAGCTGTGTGACTGTGAGTGAACTCGGCAAGTGAAGAAATGAATGTGTTGTGTGAATAGTTATTTGCTATTTACTATAATAGCTTGATTCTATTAGTAATAACAGATTAGTGAAAAAAAAAACCAAACACGACCCTTGTTCTAAGAAATACTGGTTATGATCTGCATTTCCCCCCATCCTGATCCCCTACCAGTGTAAAGGGAATTTACAAGAAATTTTGGGTTGTACCAAATGATGTTTTTTTTCCTCAAAGTTTTTGTTTCCAGGTTGGTTCCATATTCTTCCTCTGTAGTTAGATTTCTGAAATAAAGCTGTGGCTGCCACTGTATTTCATATCAAATCCTAGCTGACAGACCTCCTCCAAGAATGCTCCTCCAATGAGACAGATCTAGTACCTAGTTTAAAGACACTATGTATATGGAGGTATGAAATAGGTGCTGGGCTGCCCATATTTGCCACATCAAGGTGCTTGGGCACATACCCAGAAGCAGACGGGGGGAAATTTAGTGCCAAAAGCAAGCTTTTTACTGGGCTTAGGAACCTTCAGGGTTAAGCTGCTGTAAACAAAGGTCTGGGGAATCACAATTTGTCCATTTGTCCAGCTTCCACATAGGTTCTGGAATTGAGCTTAGGTGCCACATAATAGCGTTTACAAAATGCCTTTCCACATAGACATCATGTGGAGACCTACTTTTTTAGTTGCTTGCCCTTTCTTTCTCTATATTAGGGTAGTATTTTAGAGAGAGAATGTCCTGACTTTTCTCACTATTTCACTGCGTTATATCCCTAAATTGAAAATATAACATTGCTGAAAAAGTAAGAGATTCTCAACCTGCACTTATTACAGTGTAAGAAGTCGTAACTGCCTTTAGGGAAGGAAAAGCTGTGGAAGAATTCACCATTGTAACTTTCTGTAATGTCAGATGGTGACAGAGATGCGGCAGACGTGTACAAAGAGCGGAACATCTTCCTCCTGCAAAAGAATACCAATTTACAGAGAAACTATTTGGCAATATCAGTACCAGTAACTTGGAAGGGAAACCAAAACATTAATTTCAGTTCCTTGGCTAAAGCAGGAATCTAAAAAGAAGTTTATGAACTGGAAGTATTTAATTTTGTCATTTACGTTTCTGAAACTAAGAGACTGAAAAAGGAAGTGAAGAGTAATTTGGAACAAAATGTAAGAAAGATCTATAAATACAAACAGAATAGATAGATAGTTGTGAAATGAACTAGTGCCTGCAGGCCAGATTCCAATGGGCAAGAGCCAGATTTTCCGGGGTCAATGGGAAAGGTTTGAACTGCTCCATAAGCATAAAGTTGTCCTGATGTCACCGTATCCGGACACAGGAACAGTTAGGGTTCATTTTGTCTCTTCTCAGCTGTGCCCTTATCTGACATATCCAGCTTTCTCCCTTCTACGACATTCTGCAGGGCAGAACTTTTAATTCACTATCTGTTAAACAATGATATGTAAAGCATTTTTAGGATATGGTTAGCGGCTCTGGTTCCTCTGAGTATTTGCTCTCATTTCAGGAGAATGCACACCATGCCACCATTATACTGCTTTTTTATCCAGACTCTTGATTTAGACTGCTGGATGAAATTAATCTCACCTGCTTTTAGAACTAGTTGACATAATTCTCCTTTACAGTCAATAGTTAGGAGTATAAGTGTAGGACTTGCAGTTGTTCCGTGGTCCTCCAGAAGAGGCTAATGATGGGACAGAGGTACCAGAGATGGGAGGAAATAATTGGAGGAATTGGAGGAATGGGGGTTTGTGCAGTGAGAAACATGGACTGGGGTTGGTAAGAGGATGGTACAAAAATACAAAATAGCAGCAAGAGTGTGAGGTGTCCAAAGAAAATGAGATTGAAGGGAAAGGCAAAAGTAGAAACGAAGGAGTTTGAACTGGACCAGAAGTGCTGACCATCCCCAGGAGACCCAGGCAAGGGTGGGCCGATCATCAACGGCTCAGCAAAGCAAAGGGTTGGGAAATGCAGACACTGCTGGGAGAAGTGCAGGGGGTTCAAGGTTCCTGTGGGATGATAGGATTCCTGGTTATGGGGAAGCAATGGGGGAGGGAGCGTGCTTTGTGTAGGAGAGAGCCAAGAGAAGAAAACAGAGAACAGTTGCCCCAGGAGCTTAGCTGTGCCCTTCAGACTGGGGCAGAGGGCACGTGTGAGGACAGGGAGGAGGCGGAGGGTGTAAGATATCTGTATGTTTGTTCCGGATTTGCCTGGTACTCTGTGTCCTTTGAAAAGGACACAGAGTGTCCTGCCATGGCAGGGGATCAGAGAAGAAGACAGGCTGCCTCTCCACCTTGCCCTGACTCCTGAGGCCTTGCACAGGGCAGAGCTGTCTAGAAAGATAAGGAGAAGGTTTCCTCCGTGACCGTGGCAACTATGCACAGGGCAGGAGGATGTGCTTTGGAGCATCATGCTGGAGTGCAGAGGATGGGAAGGAAACCAGGGTTTGTTAAGAGGAACAGAAAGTGGCCTTGTGGGGAAGCCTCTGGGGTGATGGGGTTTCTCCTCTCCTAGAGAGCTACAGCGGAACCTAATGGACTGTTTTGCAACTCAAGAAGCCACTGAGAGAAAGCTTACAGACAAACACTTTCTCTGCAAAGATACTATGGAAAGGGGAGAGAATTTTTTTCTAAACAACCTGTTAGAGGATGAAAAACCTTTGGCGTCCTGGGATATGCTCAATTTCAGGAAAAGGAAAAGGTGCTGATAATTCAGCCTGCTGGATCTGGCCAGAATGGAGACTATTTGCTGGGGGGAGGGGAGGAGTGGAACAAGAAAAACAGGACAAAACAAAGCTGTATTGCATGTACAAAGCCTGTGATGAGTGGGGGGAGTGAAGGGGGATGAATCAGCTGTCCAGAGGCAGGTGGAATAGTAATGAGGCTTGATTACACATCTCCCATTCGCCCAAAGATTTCTCCTGCATCCCACATTTCAAGAAAATTGTTTTTTATTACTGGGCAGTGAGAACAGCAACCTTTTCTTCTGGTGATAGTATTTTTAATTTCAGAGCTACCACATGGGATGGTGACAGTTGTTAGGCTGCTATCTGAAAGCAAGCTTCTGTTAAAGGGACAGTTTGCTGTGTACTTTGACTTAGTGATGCATTTAAAAACAAGCAAAATGTAGGATCTATTTAGAGTAAAATCTGTTTACAACAAATTTTTAACAGGAAATGGAAAAGCAGAAATGTGCAATCTCCACACATTGCAAAGATAACAAGTGTCTGGGAAAGAAGAGACCATTTCATTTCTTGACTGATTATTTATCAAAGAAGCTACGTTTAGAGCACATAACAGTGAAGCTGTTCATTCTTAGTAGCATTAAAAATGAAAGGGAATTGATTATGCCACTAGAAACTGGATACATGATAATTACTTTACTGAAGACATGAAATTTAATGATATAAAAACTTAGCATAGTGACACAAAATAGGGAAGGGATTTTAAACAAATGAGGAAGCTAGAAATAAGACAAAAAGGAAGGAAATCCTTAATTTTGCATGAAAATTATTTGCATTCAGCTAAAGAATCATAAGAGAGAAGCACATTCTGTGAATTGTCTTCCTTTAACTGTTTTCCATTTCTTTTTGTGCAGTTTTATAATTTGACTGAAAATGCACGACGTACTAGAATCATATCAGTTCCAGAAGTTTAATATTATATCATAACTCACTCTAAATATCCATAAGGTGGGGGTTTTGCTCAATTATTCATATGGTGTTTGACAGTTCAAACAATTAAAGTGTCATTCAGAGTCAATTTTGTAAACAGTTTCTGCCTGTTCTCACACTTAGTGTGTCAACATAGAAACATTTTTCTATGGAAATGCCATTCTTCATTGTGGAAATACTCAAAACTCAGCTGGAAAAGGTCCAGAACAATCTTTGAAGCAGTGTACAGCTTTGAGGCTCTGCTTTCAGCAAGATGTTCAACCAAATGACCTCCAGAGGGCTCTTCTAGTGTGAACTATTCTCTAATTCTGTAGAATTAAAACCTATCAAAGGTTTGTTTAGCTTAGCATCCTGTCCCTAATGGTGTCCAAAAGCAGGTGCTTAACAAAGAGCACAAGAGTTGGCAAACATCAAGTGGTAGCTCCTTATTTGCCTCTCTTGGCCTCAACATTTGCAGCTGAGTGATTTCCTGAGCCAGAGTTGGTGGGTTTGCACCCATCTGTATATAGAAATTAACAGGCAATTAACCATGGGTTTGAATTTTACAGTACTCTAGCAACTCCACAGTAAGTCCTCAAATAAACAAATTTTAATGTACAACAAATGTGAGGTGATTCTGATTTGCATGGAATAGGAAAAAAAAATCCACATAGAGACTTATCAACAGGTTAGCTAATACACTCAGTGTATCCTCCTACAAAATTTTCCTACATAAATAAGACCCCAGAAAGCCAGCAGAGAAAAAACATAGCATTGCAATAATTCTCGGAAAGAGTAAAGTATTTAGTAGTTCTTCAACATGCTTACCTCTTTTTTTCCTCCCATTGAATCCCTTTGGATGTTCTGATACTTCACATGTATCACGGCAATTTCTGACAGCAGTCCTCTTCACTGTGTTTCTCTTACCACTTCAAAATTTTAATTTCTTTTCTGACAAATTCATCCTATTTATTGCCCCGCAGGGTGAACAGCTTAGGCCAGTGTAGCATAACTTGCAGAGAGTCAAAATATGAAAAGATTTTCTAGTGGTCTGTACGTCAGAGGGCAGAGATCTGGTGTCCTCGAAGAGATGTATTGTTTTTTTTCCTCAGAGTTAAAGACATGTTATAATCCTGCTTAATTCCTGTTCTTATGCTAACACAGCTTAATTTATGGTTTTTCAATTGATGACTTCTAAAAGAAAGCACGTTTAAAGAAAAATATACTTAACTTTTTGTAACTAGCCTCATGGCAGACTATTCTGGTTTAGTTCAGAGAACTAAAAATTTGATTCACACCTTGAAGTACACAAGTAGCTCTGTGTGTGTATTATCCTTTACCATTGCTTTCATTTATGGAAACTTTCTTTGCAGTCTTTCCTCACACAAGAATCTTCAATTTTGTGTTTCATTTCCCAAGCCAGTTCCTGCATACTCTTATAAAGTCCATTTTGCATTTTAGTTTATGGATGCTTCTTGCTGTCCCTCTGTGCTCCAGTGTTTGAGCTTCATGAGGAAATGTAAGTGCCCAAAAATTGTAGGACCTCTTCTAAATAGTCCTCATACATTTTTGTATGTAAAAATACCTGAAATGAAACAGCCACATTCATGCCAGTGTGAGTAATAAATATAGTTACTGATAAAGAATAAGAATGGCAGAAATCTGGAATCATATCTGCAAGAGCCAGCCTATTTTATGAATTTGTCTGTAGATAACATGGGCTAAAGATCCTATACCACTGGTAATGCCTTAGGAAAAGTCCTGTGATGGCTGAAAAAGGGCCAGAGATAATAATGAAAGTAATTAATTAATTACCTTATGCTTTAAAATATTCTTATGGTTTTTACTGTGTTTCAGGGAAAGCTGTCTGTCCATTTAAGTCACGGTCTGCTCTTGATTAGTGAGTGAGTGACTTTGCTGTAGCTCTGAGCCTGCTGACAAGTCCAGGCATGAACATTCATGGCCTCTTCAGATGCAGAGTGGGTGTCAGGCATGGCTCACATGGCTCGCTGGCACCTTTCTCACTGTTTAAAGCAGATCAGCCTGGGCACAAGGCTTTGGCTTGCAGACAGGAGCGAGGTGATGCCAGGCTTGGATCTCTGGCTCCGGCATGTGGACCACAAGTGGCTTCCATCACGTGATGCCACCCTTAAGAGCTGCAGCATCTTTTATTTGCCACTGAGTGGAGTCCTTATCAAGACTGCAGATGGGCAAGCCTTGATTCCCCAGTCTGCTGCATGGCATTTTACTCAGAGCAGCTTGGCAGTGAAGCTGTGCCTGGCATCACAACCAGATGATCCAGCTCCAGGGCATGGGTGAGTGCAGGGCTCATCAACAGGGTACCACAAATACAGGCTTACCTTTTTGGCACTGTTGTAAAATCCATAGTTTCTACCAATGATTTAGTACAGGAATTATTTTATTTAGCAACTCAGACACCTGCTTATAAAAGAATATTAATTTCAAAATGCATGTGTCTTTACTCATTATTGTTCACTGGCACTTTCTTTGGACAAAGTCCTGTATCAGATACTCACCTGGGATCTCTTCCCATGGCCATGATTAATACATTAACCAAATTGGAAAGCTGGATTGATACTCCTGTATATTAAACTCCTATGGTCAATTAGATGAGTGCTTCTTGTAGGTTGTAAAAGTTGCAGCTGGTATTTCAAATTGGGGTCCAAACCAGATGGGAAGCTCCAAGCAATTGGGCTACGATGTCCTCAGGAAATTAATTATAATACCAGCATGAAAAAAACTCCAACAACAAAACAAACTGAAGAAAACAATTGAGAATAGAAAGTAAGGAGGCAGGAGTCGAAAGCAATGTTTTCCTCCTTTTCATATTTCTGAGTGGCTGTAGGTATATGTTGTTTGTCATCCTGCAGTCACTTACCTTCTGTCTCCCAGTATCAGATTCCCTCCCAAGACTGCTATCTACCTCTCAATCCTCTGCTTCTTGTTAGTATCTTAACCCCTGAACATTTCTTGCCAGTTCCCCGTTTTCCTCAATCTCTTGGTGATGAGACCGGTGTGCAGGGACCCTCAGTGAGCACCCATTAGTTGTTGGTGTCTGCAAAAGCAAATTGCCGTGCAGAAGCACACATGGATCCAGTCTCTTCCTTCAGATGATTCCCATCTGTGTGAAGAGACAGAGGCAACAGAGGAGAGAAAAGCACAGACGTGGTTCACCTGCTATGTGAGGACAAGTGGCTGATGCTGCTGCACGTGGGGTGAAGCAGTTATCCAGCCATCCTAGGCTGTTCACAGGAGCGGTATCACTCAGAGATACTCAAAATGTGAAGTTCAGCAAGGTAATTGCAAAAATAACAATTATAATTCCTAACATACGGCATCTGTGCAAGTCTGTTGTGATGCTGGAAATGTCAAGTTCTGAGCCGATAACATTGCACTTTATTTCAGCGTCTTATGAAAACAATCAGTACATAAAACTTCAGTACACAGACACATTGTGTTCTCATACTAGGATGTGTCACTTCCATGTCACACTAGCTGTTTTGTGAAACAATGTGTCACTTCAGATTCATAAGCTTCAACAATACCTAATTTTAGAATTTAGGAGGGATTTCAATCGTTCTTGAACATATTCCTTTTTGTTCTGAATGAAACAAAAGTGCAAATGGAGTTTCTTTGTTCTAATGCTAAAGTAAGCAATAGAAGGCATAACATAATTTAAAGGTTAATGATCTTAGGATTTTATGTATGCCATGAGTAGGAACCTTTTGTCATATGCATAACAGAAATAAGGAACTCAAAAGATCCTGCCCAAAGGCAGAGTCAGCTAAACCCAAGCAGCTGCTGACAGATACAACCTCTTATAAAGTTTCACCCCTCCCCTGGGCAACCTACTCAAAGGTTCTATACTAATAACATTGGCATGCTTTGCAGTGTCACCAGCTCCTCAGGACAACTGGGCTAGAGAGGTCCACATTAATGCTAGTATTAAGCTCTTGGTGTCTCCGTAACAGGCTGGCGGTGGCTGTCTTCAAAGTGCTTTGTGGGAATGGTCCCTCAAACACTTCACGTGCCAAACTGGACCTAGAAATCCCTTTAGGGGAGTGCTCGCTGGCATGGGTGAGGGACACATGCCAGCATCCATTTACAGGATAGACAACTCTGCAGTAATGCCTCTTCCTAAGCACTGTTTAATTTAAGTTTGTTTGCCAGGTTTTATATTAAGTACGCATTTTGCCATTATGTGAGCAATTAACATACAGAATAACACCAAATCTTTCCATAAAGCCCTTGTCAGTACACCTTCCAGTTCAACATAAACTATTAATTACTGCTCTTCCCTTAGGGCTTGACCATGATTCTTTACTATCTAGTTATCCTCTCACAATTAGTAATAGTACCATTTTTTTCTCCTTCTTTTCCAGGAATTCAAGTTAGTCAGTCTGGCTAATAATTCCTTGTTTTCTCTTTTTGCTCATCCTGTTTGTTGCTTTCTGATATGCTCAAAAGCTGTCTAGCTTTCATCAGTGCTTACTGAGAATTGTAAATTTCTCCAAGCTCTCCAGCCAGTCTCTAAGTATTAAGCTAATCAAATTCATCTTCTTTTTTTTAAAAAAAGCTACATATAGTAGATTAAAATAATGTATGGGGTTTTCCTGCAGCCCAAACATCACATTTGGTTTTGATCTTTAATTCGTGCTGTGGTTTTATTCAAAGTTGGGCAGAACTTGTGTGGAACTAATCGATGTTCATGGTATAGGAAACGATCTTGCAAATGTTTGCACATGTTCCCTTGTTTACGCGCCGCCTAATGAAGCAGCTGACAAAACATTACTGAGATGAAGAGCGTACTTTAAACAGTGCATGCACATGTTTTGGTATGAAGAATTGCGCTCATGAATGCAGTACCACTGCCTCACGTCAAATAACAAGGAAAATGTATTCTGCACTGAAGCTTTCCAGAACTTCAGTTTGATAGACTGCGTTGCTGCCAAGAAAAAGAGCGAAATTACTAAAAATGTGGGCAGGAGCCCAAACTCATTTTCAATGCATATTGGCTTCATAAATATAGAAATTCAGCTAAGTTAAAAGCATTCTGTACGTGCAGTAATATGAACAGCATCCGCAAAAGTGTACTTTGATGGATGGTGTGCCTACTTAGACGAATGTTTAGAGATAAGAGTTAACTGAAAAAAAATGTGACACTGGCTGCAGAGAATGTGGCCTTGGATAGTCCTTTAGTTGGGAACTGGCCGTGACTTGAATTTGAAGTTTTGACCAAGGCTTACCAGCTTTCTAGAGGTAGTTCAGACCATCCTAACAGTTTTTAACACTGTGTATCATGTCACAAGGTCTCGTATCTGTGGAGTTGAAAACATTTTTATAGATGTCAGTTAGACTTCACAACACCATCACTTTGTGCAGATGTAAAAATTAGAGGCTGTATGGTTTGATTGGATAGGAGGAGGGCCTGATAGGTTGCACAAGGGCAGAGCTGGGAACAGACACATTAATCTTTAACTTTTTCTGTGTCCAAATACGTTGAAAATCAGGGCAGTTTTGTGCAGTGCAAAATTTTCTTAATCACCATAAAGATTCTGGTTTTGTCCATGGAAATCCGGCTGGAGATGACCAGCTCATTTCACAGCTGTCTGTCAAATGGATGTTTCTACATATAGCTTGTTCCTACATTCTTAATTATTTTTCACTTCCTCTTCCATCCTCTTAATGTTTGTTAGTTGCAGAGATAGGAATGGCAAGATTCAGCTTTGCAAGTTCCTAAGTTTCCTCTTTCTCTGTCCATGCCTTAGTGAAGAAATTGCTAGGTTTTGGTTAATAATACACCGGAGCACCTGGTAATTTTTTTCTGCATTGGATAATTCCTCAGGATACTAACGGCAGTGGGTGTGATCCAGCCTTCCTGTCTGAAATTCCCTTGTTGAGCATTTTTTTATCTATTTTCTCACTTTTTCTTGGATTTCTTTTTAGAAGAGAGCTAAGTAGTATATTGGGTGCTGCTCCCTCTCTCCACATTTTGCTTGGGATGTAAATCCCCAGAAAACAGCTTCATACATTTATGCTAGGTGTTCATCTCTTCCCTGAGAAGGCAGGACTCAACAAGCGTTAGATGCCTTCAGCATTTTGTGCTGTGGTCTGCTGAAGTCTTTCTTAAGATGTTACATGGTGCTAGCAGTGGCTGCAGATTACTGACTCTCTGATTTGTAACTGTCAAGGTGTTTGTGGAAGACCAGCAGTGGGTAAAAGAAGTTGAACGTAAGCCCTTCAAAGTTCCCTAAATGTGGCGCCTGCATTACTGTAGGTGGGGACACTGCATTGCTGTCCACGCAGCAAGGAGTGGGTGAGTCAGAGAGAGAAGAGGCAAGAGGGAGGCCAGTCTCACTGCGTGCCTGTGGGTGGTGGCTGGGCTAAAGCAAACGTGGAGCCCTGTCCCCAGCTCCCTGTGGCACATGTGGTTTGCGTTGTCAGCACAAACTACACAAACAAAACTTTTCCTGCAAACGGGAGCTGAACCATAAATCCCAACCTTGAGCAACACCCCTGTAGCTCTTTTCAAGCTCATTAGTAGAGCTCAGATGACTGTCTGCCTAAATATGGATTACTTTAGGCAAGGGATAGGTGCCTTTCTCTCCAAAACAGGCAATTCTGCACAAATGGCATGACAAAAGTAGTGTGCTCAGGGCACGTTCAGGCTAAGTAAGGTGATAGTTTCAGTATTAGGCAGTCCTGAGAAGTAGGTAAACAGAACTGATGAGTGAGCCTTAGGCAAACCGCTTTCTGCTTCCATAGTTATAAATGCCCCAAAAGAACTAAAAGAAGAACAAATTGCATTGCAGTGATATTGCAATGCTCAGACTCTGCCTGGAAGAGCTGTGATAGATTTAGATGCCCTTCAAAACAAAGAAATCTGGAAATTATTTCAGATTAAAGGCAGCCCTTAGAGCTGTTCACAGAGTTCCTTTTACTCTTTATTTGAATTACTGTGTCTAACTTCCTAGAAAAAAAAAAAGAAACCAAGCTCTACAGATCTTTTTATAGTTTTGTAGTTAAGAGATTCCTTTGGTAAGAGTCCATGCGAATGTCTGCTCTCTCTATCTCCTTCTGTGCTGCTAATTATGAAATTTCCTTCCTCTTTCAGAAAATGGGTTTGATACAATTGTAGTTGGAAGGTGTGTGAGGAGGGGAAGAACGACAGTGTCTTGCCAGTTGATATAAAGAAACTTTAGTTACTACTACATACCTCCCACCGCCACAGAGACTGACAGGTAGGTCAGGCCAGGAATCGGTGTTGGGGAGCTGGCATTAGGACATTTTTCAGATGTGACATTTTTCACATACCCTTATTAGGCATAGTTAAAATCATGTTCTGGACCTCATCAATCCACAGGTAGTGGGGGAAGAAAACAGTCTTAAATACATTTTCTGCCAACCTTTCTGCTTCAATGTGCTTAAGTATTCAAGTCAAATACTGTACTTAGATATGGTAGGGAATTAACATAAAGAAAAGGTGTAGAAAATTATCATAGAATCATAGAATATCTCACGTTAGAAGGACCCATAATGATCACAGAGTTTAACTCCCCACTCCTTGCAGAACTGCCTAACATAAACCATACAACTAAGAGCTTCGTCCAGGCGCTCCTTGAGATATTAGCCCATGGAAAATATTTTGAAGCATTTCTTTCTGGAAATTGGCATATGTTTTTTTTTTTTTTATATATAAGGAAGGAAACAGTGATAAAGTAAAGGAAAAAAACAATGACTCATCATAGAGATAATATAAAGAACAGGCATTTTTCCAGTTATTTTATAACTATATACTGTTATCCAGGAAGTATGACTGGATCAGTTATTTTTTTCTTACACAATCCATTATTTAAACAATAGTCCAAAGATGCATGTTGATTATTTTCAATGATTACTGCGGGTCAGTTAACGAGAAGCAGTTAAAGGGTAGTACAAAAGGTTGATGAGTGCATCTGTAAATCAGCAATCATGGACCATATGTTGGGCTGCTGTACCTCAGCCAAAATATTGAGGTTCAAATGCTCTTGGGTCGCTATGCAGTGCTGGGCAATGTCTGCAGCTGTGATCCTGCAATCCTCTTGTTGCCTTCCTTCCCTTGAATGCAGCGCCTGTAGCCCCGTCACTGGAAAGAAGGGCTGAGACCTCCTGAGCTCCTGGCGTTCACTCAAACATCTATCAGGATGATGAAGACTTTGCCTCTGTAGTTTGTTCTTCCGTTTTAGCATGCTATTCTCATTTTAACACCCCAAAATTGTGGAAAATATGAGATTTTTTCAGGTAGTCAGTTGCTTCTTCTCTCCAAGGAAAGCTTGGCCAGGTTTCACCATCGCTTGAGAGCCCGAGGCTGATGTTGCGCGACGGACCTAGAGATTTGCCCTTCACACCAGAGTTTTTTAGCCCTCACCTTCACCTCCCACCCACTCTGAGCCTGGTTTGACCTTGTTGTGAGCTGCTTCAGCACGTTAAGGAAAAAAGGACTACACATCTGCTATCTTTGGATGCTGAAAGGGCTCTGGATAGACCCAGTGCCAGCTCCACGGTGAGGGTGGCCCTGCCCAGCTGGGCATAGGACACAGTGAGGCCACTGTAGGCCTGACTCAGGCTGCTGGTGAAGCTCAGCCTGAAATCTCCTCTCCTTCACGTTTCACTTTTCTCTTGCTCATATTGCAAAGGTGGTTGAGTTTTACTTTTCACCAAACTTGCTTGCTTTTTAAATTGAGCTTGTGTCCCTTTGGTTATATGACTGACCTGAGGAATTACAGACCCTTTATTTTTCTCCTGGAGTAGCATTAGTGCCTTATGGGTCTGGTAAAGCAGCTGAGAGGCCGCTGAAGTGTATGGGCCACCCATGACAGCTTCTCAGTGGCAGTTGCTTATCCATTGTCATGCTCTTCCCCAGTGTCCCACAGGTGCCCCAGGTGCGCAAGACTCATTTCTATTGAGCTGCATGTCAACAGCCTGAGACTTTCCAGTGCTGCATACAGAAGAGAGTCAGAACAGAGGACATTAATGGCTTGGTTTGTCTTAGGTATCCAAAATGGATGACAAGACCTGTTCCAAGGAGAAATTATGAATCAAAATTAAGATGGCCTTTAAGGGTTACATCAGTTTAAGATTGAAAATCGATGTCAGAATCATATTCCTTTTCACAAGCATGTGTGAATGTTGAACTGAGACTTGTAAAATATTTCTAAATTTCTAGATATAGAAAGGTAAACTGGAAAACCCTGAAGACTATCCTTGGTGAAGGAGACACAAGTGACTCTGCTTGATTTCTGTCAACTACTTTCTTATTTTGTTTTTTGAGTCTCTCACTAAATAATCTGTCCAAGTACTTAATTCTACCATTAAGAAGTTTTTTCCTGGTACCTAATTCTCCCTTGCTAAACTGATTCCATTGTTTCTTTTCCTGTATTTCTTTTCTTTTCCCAAGCAGATATGTGAGATAATTTATGACCTTCTTTCATGCAGCCACATTATACGTTTTTGCAGACTGTTATAAAGTCTTGCTCCAGTCTTCCCTCCTGTGGACTAAGTTCTTCCAGCATCTGCTCAGATATCATGTAATCCTTCTGCATCTTTCTGGGGTTATGGTATTCCTTTAAAAGAGAAAAATTAACAGGTTTGACATTATTTGCACTTCAAAGTCTTCTCACTCTCTTGAAAGTAGTTTTTTGCTACAAAAAGAAAACAGATTCCTAAAAGGCACAGACAGTAAAGGATCCTTTTAGTTTGTATAGCAGAAATAAGAGAGGAGCCTTAAACACAGAAGACCACATATGGTTTTATGGGTGGGACAATAAACTGGCAACGTAATCAATTGAGGTGTTAATTTGGAGTATATTTGGGCAAGACCTAAAGATGTTTTAGCCTTAGCTGTCCCTACAAATTGTTTATGAAATCAGGCTGGGCTGATACAGAACACTTAAAGAAGTGAGGGTCTGCTAATGATCCCGTGGCTTCCTGTGTCAAATGTGCAAATGTACATCACAGTCAACTGAATATGTTACTCAAAGCATGTTTTGGGGTATATCACCTCACAGAATTCAAAAGGAAATATATAAATTAGATGGTCCTATCTGATAAAGAAAACTTTTTGGTCTGAAACACGTTTCCTCCACTCCTGCTCAAGATAAGATCACTGCTATTTGTTAATTGCACCTGCCAAACAGATTAAAGATAAGAAAATTGTTGGGATCATTACTTTAGTAAAAGGCTTTCTTGAATTGAGGGCTAGTGTTACATTTACATCTTGCTTGTTCTTGCCGTGCAAGCATACAGTGTATAATGAGTCTAATAACTTTCTGATAACTGCTGAAAAAATAAGTCTATTAACAAAGTAGGTATTAAAGAAACATCTCTTCATAGCAGTCAAAATTCAATGTTATTTCTCATGATCTTTATATTGAATTATGTGATCCACAGTTTCCCCTCTCAAACCAAATTAAATTTATTGTTAAATCTGATTAAAGTATGTGTAATTCTCTTCTCCAATCTTCTAAGATGTTATGCATCTTGCATGATTTCTTGGAGATTATCATTAAGGATTTAGTGGTGCTACACAAATTTTTTCAGTCCTTCAGTCTGAATATATGCACATAAGACAAAGCTGATTTAATTTCAGTATGCATCCTTTCCCTGCTCTATTTTATGTTCTTTCTCAATGTAGTTAACATATTTGACCATTCTACCACAATTGAGTTATTTTGTGAAGATTAAAATTAAAAAAAACATGGTGTATTTCTGCCTTCTCTATGCTATCCCAGTACTTCATGGAGATATACTTTCTTTGCATTTTGTTTCCCTTTTTGTTCTAGTATATTTATAGAGTACATGACTTTTTCTTAATGTGTAATAAATTCTAGATGTGAAAAAAATATGGCCATTTTTTTATTACTCATTGCATTGTATTGCTGCTTGCATGACACAGGCTAGATCATATGGACCAAATTATTCATCCCATCACAAATATTCACACCATTTTTTGTAGAAAGTGTAAGCCAATTTTATGACAATATGACAATTGGCATTTTATTACCCCCAAATACTTGCTGACATTTTAAAATTTTAGTTTAGTTAATTTAATACTTCCTAGTATGGATAAAAAGAAAGTGCAGAATTTCATGGATTCCCTTGCTAACTAGTGAAGATTCGTTTCATGACCAGGGAGATGTTTTTTCATTTAAAGTTTCGTTTTACATTTGTTTGTCACTAAATGTGCTTTTAGAAAGTCTATTGTCTGTGTAGTACCCACACATGTAGTCTCTGGCAGCGCATAACAGATTTGAGATGTGAGGACATCATAATTGCGCTCTTCTGAGACTCTTTGGAAATTATTTATTTGTGCAATACCATTTATTCACAAGGAGTGCATATAAATCCTCATTCTTTAGAAAATGTAATAAAGAAACAATACCCTTCCTCAAACAATGTTGAAACTTGCTTTTCCCCAGGGACATCTTTCTGTGCTCCCTTTCATGATGAAGTTGCCTTTCTGCTTAATTACTCCAGGCTTTGTGGTTGCTTTCACTGGGTATGTACAAAAATCAAGCAAGTTAATGCAATAGCCACAGTATTTTCAGTCCAAGGGTATGTTTCCCTAAGTTAGTTCTTATTTTGACCTGTGTGGATCTTATTGTTTGAACTTTTGATAAACAGAGCAGCTTTAAACAGATGCCTTTATCAGCCTAAATGAGAAGGGTCACAAAGGATGGCAGACTGTACCTGTTACCCTTGCTGGAATCCACCCAGGAAAATAGGAGATAACACAGGCTCATCTCACCTTTGCGTTGAAATATTGAACTAAATTTGGCACGGCAAGACAAATTAATGTTATAACCCACAAGAGCAATCCCCACGCAATCAGTCCCTGATGGTTGGGGCTGGTCTGTAAAGTGCAGGAGTACACCAGTTGCTCTTGGCCACTGCAGCTGAGTGGATGGGGAGACTTACCCTGGTGGGGAATTACTCTTTCAGCAGAGCAGATCCTAAAGGATCTTTGCTCTTGAAGGATCCCAAAGTGCTTTATGGATCTTTTTGTGTCACTGTAGCTCTCTGCGAACACCTGGCAGCAGTAATCAGCAAATCATCACCTGCAAAGCAACCATCACATGTTACCTTCCACTTGTTATTCATTTGGGCTCATCAAATAGGCTGATGTAAAGGGTGCTGTTGGTACTGCGCTGCTTTTTTTCCCTTAGTCTTTGAGCGAGTAGAAGTTTAATGAACTTCAGGGAATCCTGAGCAAGTCATCTTTCATGCTATCAGTAATCTTTTTATAAGCATCTCGGATGTAGGTCTAGGACTTGAATTTGAAGTAACAGAGAATTGACTAAATTCATACCAGGGAGTACAACTTTGCTTTTAGCTAAGGTTCTGACCTTCCAGATTGGGATGGGCCAACCTGCACCTCATGGCTGGATGCAGTGGTGAGTTGAAGGTGCCTGACCGCCACATTTCTGAAATGCAAAGGAGCAAGAAGGCAGTGCCACCTTCTGCCTGGTGCTCTCTGAGGTATGTGTCTGGTGGCTCATGGTGATCAGCAGTTCTCAGGTGCAGGTGATGCAGCAAGGTTTGCTCTTCTGGCTTTGCTCTTCCTTGGAGTCTGGCCTCAGGGATTTCAACAGCCGCGAGCAGTCACCCCTCTCCAGGAACCAGCGCAGCACCCTGTAATTCACAGTACCGGCTGTACTAGGAAAGATGCAAGTGCACAAGGTGTGTTTGGAGTACAAAGTACGTGGTTACAAATTGTTCAGATTTTTAGCCCTAAAGCTGGTCTGCAGTCTGGCTGAAGGGATTCCTATCAAATGCTTGCTTATTTTCTTAAGGAACCAGCATGTGTTTTACTGCTAGGCTGCTGATGGCTCTGGTGTGGCTTGAGGAGCAGAGAAGGGTGAAGAAAAGGGTCAGTTCACTTTTTGCTTCTTTGTTATTGCACAATGTCCAGCAGAGAAGAAAGTGGAATTCCTCTTGGCCTCATGCCATATGAGCTGTAGAATAAAACAAGGCTGTTAAAATTCCTGATGATAGAAATGGTAATGTATCTTTTATACAAATAGGCTGCATGCTGTAAGGAGATGCTGTCAGTCTAAGACAAATCAGTTCAGGCCAAAGAATACTGTTGCTCTTTCTAGGCAAGATCTTTGGCAGCTGATTAAAAATTCTAGAAGTGTCTTTTCCAGAAAAAGCTGGTGACTTAGTTGTTGTTGTTAGTATATTTTGTTGTCACCTGAAAAAAAAAAAATCAGTTAACTTTGCTCTTAACTTCCTAACATCTGTACCTTGCATTTCCTTGTAATTTCTTATTTCACAATTCAATTTCTCCTTTTTACTTTAATCTTCTAGATTTTTCTCAGGAAACTAACTCTCTTTTTTGCATTGTCTTTCTGCAGAGCATCCAAGTAGGAACAAATCCTGTACTTAGGAAATACAATGCTCATGGCAACAAACAGGAGATGATGCTAATTTTCCTTGCTATCGCATTATTCGTACAGGTGCTGAACAACAGTGTTACTGTACTTCAAATAATATTTTCACACCACAGGTTGTTTTTTCCATTTAGCAGTTTTTTCTAAACAAAATAAAATATTTCAATGATAAAAATCTACTGTGATAAAGTCAGGCTTTTATGCAGTTATAGGGACAGTCTAGCAGTCAGGAAAGGAGTGCTGTTTCTTTCAGGTTTCCACCTATATGTTTTGAAACATAAGCTCCTGAGCGTTTGCTCAGTGATCTGGGTAAGAAAAGATACGTGGCATTTCCTAAAATTGTGACTGGCTCTTGGGATGACTGTCTGACCAGATGTACCTGCTTCGCAGAAAAACAGAGACTGTTTTTAAAATGAGCCATTTTTCAGGTAGCTTTGGGTGCTGGTCTCCTAGTTGCATTTATGCAGAAACAAAGGTCAGTAGGACAATGGCAATCTTGTTTGGAAGGAAAGTAATTTTTACAATGTCCTGCAGAGTGAATTTCACTTAAGTCCTCTCAAATTCAATCCTGTCTCATCTCACATATGAAAATATGGGACTGACATGTTTTCCTGGTGGTATTTTTTCACTGTGTAATTAAGGTGTAAGATTTAAAAGCTGAGGCTGAATTTCTATCTTTGGTATTTCACTGTTGATTTGATCCCATGAACTCCCCCAATGTCCCTTCAGAAGAGAGAGTAGGAAAGTACTGAGATAGAACAGTCTGTGTATCACCTGCTTTCCCAAGGCAGCATGGTTTGCCCTCAGCGAGAACTCATTCTTTTCTGAAAGCAAAATTTGTGCTGTGTGGTCTTGTTTTTTTTGGTTGTTTTTTTTTTTTTTTTTTTAAATGTGGCATGTGACAGAATATTTCCTTATTTAGCACTCAGAGTTTTCTGTTCAACCTTCCAGCCTTCAAAACTGAGGAGGAATGGTCACCGTCCTCTCTTCAGCAGG
>NW_009648894.1:907623-915831 GCF_000708025.1 Charadrius vociferus
GCAGGACTTTATCACCAGCGACTCTAATCATACGGCTTTTGGTGAAGGGAAGAAAAGAAAACAGCACTGGCAATGATGTTCTCTAGGTTCTTGCTTGTTCTTTCTCTTGTTCACAACGCTTTGCAGCTGGCGGGTAAGTACCTCCTGCTTGCACCCTGTAAAGGTGTCTGTGAAAGTTCTTCCATGTCCTCTGGCATTTCTGAGTGCTTTATGGTTCTGTGGTAGTTCCTATATGTACATTATAGACATATAGATGGGGAACCTCTTAATGGCAGGCAAGAGGCAAGGGCAGGATCTAGCTGAAAAAAGAAACAGACAGAGAAGGAAGCAAAGACTGAATTCTTAATGATTTTATTCATATATTGTGGCAATATAATTTTACTAACCACAGAAGATCAGATCTAAGAAAATCACATAATATGTTCAAATGTCTATTTTTTTTTTTTTCTTTGCTTCTGTGTTCTGATTTTTGAGCTGTTGGTGTCTGGGTAATGGTTAGCAAATTCAGGAAGGAAAAACTTCAGGAGTGGTGAAGCGTGGAATTATTTGACGATATGAAGATGTTCACAGATGATGGCTGTGTAATCCAGAGAGACTTAATGCTTAGAAAGGAGAAAATTTTCACTCACTCTTTTGAACAGGCTCACTGAATTCACTGGCATTCATAAAGCAGATGAAGTACAATTTGTGTAAAATAAAGTTGGATGAAGTTTGGTAAAGTTACTGTAGAATTCCAGTGACACAGTTACTGCCATCCCTTTAACTGCACTTCTATTGTAGATGTTAAAGAGGTGACTTTTGGAGACTTGAAAGTTTAAGGTTAAATCCTTTTACCTTTGTAACTCCTCAGTAAAACTGTTTGTTATGGATTGCCTCAGAGTATGTGTTTTGCTGTTTTAATTTTTTTTTTTATTGCCCATGGTATCACGGCAGACCAGAATAGCTGTTCTCAGTGTATTGTATATTATCAACTAAATCAATTTAACCTTTTTGCAGGCATTTCAAATGAAATTTCTTTAGATTTTACAATGTATTTTAATTACGTATGATGCCCAATGATCAAGAGATGTGTCAGGGACCAAAACTGATTGTGAAACCCACAAGCTTCCGAGGGAAATTCAACTGGGTGGGTCACAAAGTACACCACAAAGCAGCAGAGCAAATTGATAGACATGATCCGCTACTGCTACTGATAAACTCACTGTAGGACTGAAATTAGCTCATTAGAGCCAGCACCATAGACATGATCAGAGAAACTATCCGGAGAGCTAAGGACCCAATTTCTGTTACAGGTGGACCTTCTAACTTCCACCAGCCTTTCAACATGGCCAAGTGTTAGTCAGATGCCACTACTATCCAGTCCTTGATATTTTTTCAGATTGCAATTGGTTTCCCAATGTCATTCCCAGTTTAACATTGCAATGGCTCAGAGTAGATACTGCAGGTCTTATAGGTGAGCAAGGCCAATGAGCCCAGAGCACCCCCTGTGAGGCCTGGAGGTGTTCACCCACATTTATACAGTGAAAGGAAAGGAAATGTGGACTCAAGAGGGGGAAGACAAATGGCTCAGACAGGAGGGCTGTGACCCCACTAGGAGACCTGTAAGACCTGGCAGGGTGAGGGAAATTTGTAGAGGTCAGATGTCTACAAAGCTGCGCCAATGGAAACAGTGTAATGGTGAGAGCAGTGTGGTTGAGGGAATTCATGTGACTGATGTAAATCAGTCGAACCAGCTGTGCTCAGTTCTGGTGATGCTGCTGTCTGCCACTAGTCCACAGCATGGTGACATATACTAAAGGAATACATACCTTATTGTCTATCTATCTTAGTGCTTTTTAATCAGTTGATGTTGCACTGAACTCTGTTCAAAAACATCATGTTTGTATCTGATATGAACGCAATGACTCCCTCTTCATGTGAATGGGAACCAGTATCATGTCACATATCCACTGTACACGTATTCTGTATTAACCAACTTTCTGTTGTTTTGTTTTACAGACATTGAAACATTTTTAATATATAATGAAGTCGAGAAACTCTGCCTTCAGACTTTTATTGCACAATCAGTTAGAACTGCCGCTTGCCATCAAGACAATGAATCACAAAAATTCAGGTGGATCACTGATCACCAGCTTATGAGTGTGAGACTGAACCTGTGCCTGGGAGTGTCATCAAAGGAGGATCAGTCTGCGATCTCCCTGTATCCATGTAATCGAACGAGTGAGCTCCAGTGGTGGGAATGCAGAAATGAAAGCCTTCTTGCAATCCAAGGAGAAGAGTTGTTTTTGAGTCCTGGCAATGAAGAACATGATAATGTTTTGTTAAAGAAGGGGCTGAGCGCAAAGAATAATTGGAAGATCTATGGGGCTATGGAAGTTTTATGTTCCCGGGAATATGAAGGTACAGAAAATTGACTCTTTTGTCCTTTGCACTTTCTTTGTGAGTGTTAGAGTATTTTGAATCTTTGGCTCTGACTATTCTGATTCCTTTGGCGACCATTAGAGTTTTAGAAAATCAGTGTACTGAGGGAGTTAGCCTTTAATTTAATTCCATATTTACTATGAAGTATTATGTAAATATATATTAAAAAAAATTTACACACTATTTTAGTGTATGTATTGTAGTATATTAGTATTGCAAGTATTCTAAGTATTATATATAAGTATTCTTTAAATATTTATTATATATTTACACGCATACTTACTCTTATCCTTCATAGAAGTGTTCTCACAAGTCACTATACCTCACCATACTGTGTCAGTACATTGTTAATAGAGAGTCTAAACACTAATAAGTTTCTTACACAGAAACATCGAAATGAAATTACATCCTCAAGAAATAAAGACAGTATGGGTGAGCTGAGAAAGGGCTGTAAGTACCAGTGTGGGCAGAGGAAATGTGGCTTTTGTGACTCAGCAGATGAGGATGCTCATGGCATAATTATATTTACCAGTGCAATTACCCTTTGTGATTAGCTGAAGTCTGATTGTTCTGAATGGCTTTCTCACATCCAGAATGAATGTTCTTAAAAACACCTTACAGGATCTTTGAAATATTAATCCCTGAGACTTGCATGTGGGAGCTGCTCTGCTATATGGGAGATACTTAAATGATCACTGGAATAAAACCAGAGAAGCGTTGTCTAATCTCATGTTTACTTTTTCCAGAAAGCAGGACCTCTTGCGCATTTTATATAAATCATAACATTGTTTAAAATAGTAGTATCTTAAGGTAGACCTCTGAAGCTTTATTAACAGTTTGTAAAAGCATCTTGGTCAGAACAAAAATCTAGTTGTAGACCTCATCTATGAAATATTACTTTACATCAGAGTGGCACTTCTCCAAAACATGTGTCAGCAGGTTAATTCTGAAAAAGTGTTGAAATGAATTTTGTTATGGTTATGGGAAAAGTAACATAGAAAACACTTTGAGATGCAATTCAGCCATTACAATAGGCTTCACATTTTTCACAGTTCACACCCATGTATCATTTTCTGTACTGTCTTTAATTTTGTTTTCTCAGAGACCTTTTCACTGCTAGGAAATGCTTTTGGGGCACCCTGTGTGTTCCCTTTCATGTACAATAAGCAATGGTATGCCGAGTGCACAGACGCTGGCCGGTCAGATGGCTGGCTCTGGTGTGCAACCACTGCAGACTATGACACAGACCAACGATATGGATTTTGCCCATCAAAAGGTAAGTTACCAGTTCCCATGCAGTTCCCCTCAGTCTGGTATTGGCAAAGCAGCACTAGCAGAGGATGAATATCTTTATAATAACGCATAGTCTACAAGGATGTATTTTAGCATATGGCACATCCACATTGCCACATCCTGCAGCACCCTACACAAAGAAATAACACATGTTGCATAACGATGTGGAGAAAAGTATGTTGGAAGAGTAAAAGAGCATGCAGTTCCCACTAATTGTGGTGGTGTTGCTGAGCAGGATGATAATTTTGAGCTCCTCGCTGCTTCCCAGGCAGGATGTGTGCTGTCACTGTTGCACAACCCTTCTCTGAGGACTCCCATTGTGATGGATGCGGGCAGAAAAATGAGTGCTGTAGGAAGCTTCATGATGAAGTTAATGTTTCAGTCTTTATGATTCCCATGTCAATATTTTTTTACTTAAGTGGAATGTGTCCTTTTATCCACAATGCTATTAACCCTCTTCGTATTGCCTGGAAAGCAATCTTTCTCCCCTTCCTGACAACTGCCTCCCATCCCCGGCATTTCTCTACAACTTCGATCACTTTCTGAAAACTGTCTTCCATTTCTATGGGCACTTCCTTCTCAATCTCCTGGTATAGCCTTGTTCTTGGCAGGGGAGCTTTGCATTCAAGGTGCTGAAGACTCCTCCTGACACTTCTCAGCTTTCCCCTATATTCCTCCTCATTGCTTCTATTGAGCATTATGTATTTATTATTAAAATGCCCTTTTACTCTAGTTGATTCTAAATGTGCTTTTGGCGTTCAAATCCATAGCCAAATATGCTTTCCAGGTCCCTAAAAGATACCTAGGGCATGGAGTCCAAACAGCATGTGACACAGGGTCAATGAATAATTTTCAAAGCTTTTGAAAGCCAGTCCCAGCTCTCAGTTCTTCTTTTAATTGAACTTCATACTGGCTTTTGTGAATAGTTGAATATCTGATTCAATTTTGCATTGTGCTTTACTGAGCATGTATAGACCTTCAGCAGACAAAGAAGCAAAGATAATTGGAAGAGGAGCACAGTGCAGCTCAGCACCATTGCAGTGCCTGGGCTCTGCGGCTGTGTGACGGGCACATCCAGGAGCTCTTTACAAGAAGAGGATTTATCTAAGAACTGTTTGATGCTAAATTCAGGTCTAGAGCTGGTTGTTACAGCTCTCACTAGGAACTGTTGTCCAGAAAGAGAAGGAGGAGACGTTGCATGTCTTTTTATATCTAGGTTTTCTGCCACAGAACTCCACGCGATATCTTTTTCTATGCAATCCCTTCCCTGGTAGTAATGCCTGAATTATGTGCCTCCACGGAACAGGAGGCAATATTTGCCAGCTCTACTTGTCAGTTTAAAGGCCTTAACTTCATCCTTCCCCATCCCACTCGTACCATTTTCAGGGCTTTTGAAAGAACAGCACAGATGACATTTAGTGAGAATGCCACACGTAATGAGAACCTGCAACTCATTTTTCTGCAAGTGAGTTACTACCACCACCACCCCAAATAATTATTTTCTCCACAGATAAAGACAGCACCTGGATTACAGATGTGCTAACAAACGTCCACTACCAAATAAACTCTGAATCGGCTCTCACATGGCACGAAGCCAGGAAGAGCTGCCAGCAGCAAAATGCAGAACTACTGAGTATCACAGACATTCACGAACAAACGTACCTTAAAGGTAAGGAAGTAAAGCAAAACCTGACTTACATGCAAGATCTGCTCAGTCCATCTTCTCAGCTAAGGACTACTTGGTTGATTTTGGCTAATGTCTATGGGCCTAAATACGCATGAACAAGTGAAAAAATCTTTTAGAATTTGCAAGTTCATCTCAAAAACACTGCCAAGTTTAAACAGAATTCGAAGTATTCCAGAAACCTGCAAGTGTAACAGTTTGACTTTCTCTTTAAAAATGTTATCTTATATTAAAAATTCATTCGTTTATCCTATTTTTTTGAAAGAGGGAAAAAAAAGTGAAAATTAAATGAGACTTTCATTTTTGGTAAAAAGCAACCTTTAAAAGAAATTGAAACTAAGGGAAAAGAAATATCTTTCTGCTAAAATAAAGATGTGGTTTGTGTCAAATGCATTTGACATCTAACTTTTTCATTAATTTGTCAAAGTGAAAGATATCAGTTATTCATAGATCTCAAATCATGGCTCTACCTATCCACGTATTGCTGGAGGAATGGTATGGAAAAAAGTCTCTCCTTATTTTTAATGATGAATTTAACTTCTAAGAGCTTTAGTATTATTGTTTATACTTACACGGTACCAATACTTCTACTTCAATAACTCCAATCTTGGAAAGAATTTAGGCTATTCTACAGAAACCCTTTCATACCAAATTTACTCTGTTGCATCTCACCTGTGCTCATTTTGCATTAGGTAATAGAATAAAAGAGAGTTTTTTCTTTGCTTTTTATAGGAATCAAAGCTTTGGCGTATTTCAATTTATCAGATATCCCAGTATCTAAATATATTTGTGGTTATATATTTAAGAATTGTACGTCTTCCTAGAGACTTTATTAGTGACTATTGCTAGTAAAAAAGTGATTTATAAAATCAGTTATCTTCTTTTGGTTCCTTAGAGTTAATCGAAGGCATAGATTCTGCACTGTGGATTGGACTTAACAGGCTGGACTTGAGGAGTGGATGGGAATGGATTGGAGGCAGCCCTTTCCAGTACTTAAACTGGGCTCCAGGTAGCCATGACTTTGATTCTGTATTCCCAAAGAAAAAATATACACGTCTCAAATACTGCTTAAATTTCTATTATCAGATAGATATGCCGTGAGATATGGGCATGAGGAAAATGTAGGACTTCAGCATTAAGCTGCCCAAACAACACGTATTTTAGCTTTTCTTGCTTTAGCTTTAGAATTTATTTTTTTTTTTCTATAGCAATATAAGCCAGAAAGTTCTATGTATTGCAAAAATATTTTAGCTCAGAAAGCAGTATCTTTCCCCAAAATATCCGGTCTTCCATTTCTCATCTCTAGCAACAAAACTATGAGTGGGTACATGTTCATGCCCACTTAAATGATACTGCATTTCATTCAGTCATTCCCACTACCAGACCCCTACCACAGTTCTTGCCAAAGCTGGGAAAGATGTGATCTTTGGGGCTGTCACTTCAGTCAGGACTGATTTCTCTTGTGCATTTTAGAGTTTACAGCTCTGTTTGCCTTTCAGAAAAGTGAACTTTTTTTTTTCTGTACCTTTCCCAAAGGAAGCCCTTCTCCGCAACCTGGAAAACTCTGTGTGGTTTTGAATCCTGAAACAAAAGCAAAATGGCAAAATTTGGAATGTGATCAGAAACTTGGCTATGTTTGTAAGAAAAGAGACTTTACCTTGGTTCCCTCAGGTATGTTGATATGCATTAACAATTAAAAGTAGAAGCTGTTATCTGAATTGCTCAGCATTCTCATTGACAAGGATGAGCAGGAGAATTTTATTATTTTTCTTGTTTGCCTTATAAACAATACTTTTTCTTGTTCATCTGATTTACTTTTTACAACCATTGCACCCTTACAAGGCTGATCTCCAGTCCCATAACACACAGAATGAAACAGGTAAAAGCAAAGAACACTCAACTCGTCCTGTCTGTCTGTGATTTGTTAGTCATGTCTCCTTCAAATATACACTCTACTGCGCATGAAAAAGGAGAACAACAGAAAAATTATTTTTCAGATGAGGGATATTAGTGAAAAAAAAATAAAAGGAAGAAAGATTGATACATTGTGAGCATAGAAGATATTTTAAGTGGATAAAAATTTCCCTGTTGGTGTTTCCCTATGTCTATGTCTAGTTGTAAATCTGTCAATATACTTAATCTTTTAAAAATTCATAAGCATTCCATATTAGGTGCAGGTAACTTCTGATTTCTCTTAACTGACAAATAGTTACTAAGTAATACACAAGCTGTTAAAATGAATACAACAATGTATGTTACAGATATTTGTCTATATAAGAACCTTAGAATTTGTATTAAATAATATTGGTATTTAAAAGCCTTATTTTTCCAAGCTAAAAAATGCCAGATTTAGAATCATATTTATCTTTACTATGTCTTGTAGCCATCATTTCCTTATAATGAGAATTTCCAAAGAAAATATTTAGTTTAGAACTTTTGCACAGAATAAGTGAAAATATTTTCAGTGTAATGTCGTTTGCGTGGCATTTGAACTCCTGCAAAACACTGATATTTGTTCCTAGGTGACGCTGGGCCTGTTACGTGCCCAGGTGGATGGGTACCGTACGTAAATCACTGTTACAAGATCTTCAGGGAGGCCAAAGGGTGGGAAGAAGCTTTGACCTCTTGTCAGAAGAAAGGGAGTCACCTGGCCAGCATCCAAAGCCTTGAGGAGCACAGCTTTATAGTGTCTCGGCTTGGGTACAGTGAGTGTTTCCGAGGGGGCTTTTGCCTTTGTTTGCATGTAAGAAGTACCAGCTGGCAGAATTGAGATGTAGCAGTTGTATTAACATGAAACACTGCAGCCGAAG
>NW_009648894.1:915841-928183 GCF_000708025.1 Charadrius vociferus
GTTCAGCAGTGTTAGGTGGTGTTAGGTTAGGTGTTAGGCTGGTGTGGTGCTTTCTGCTTCAGAACTGATGCCTTCTTCTGTGCTGCAACTTGCAGAGTTGCTCAACTGTCTTGCCTTGTGCTTTGCTTCGCATGAGGGCAGGAGGACATCAGTCATCCCAGTCAGAAGCTTTGTTAGTGAAAGGATTATGAAATATAACTTCCACTTTGAAAGAGTGCTTTTTATGGAAAACTAACACATTTGTACTGCTTTTTGTGCATTTGGGGAACTTAACAGTGCAGCTCTAAGTCATTCTCTGCATCTTTTTGGTCAGCCAGCACCCAGATCAGCAAGTTCACAGGTCTCTGCAGAAGAAACCAACTAAAGAAAAGTTTAGCTCTCTACACTGTTAGATGGAAACAACTGGCAAAGCTAGACAAAGTGGTTTCCAGGCAGCAAGCTGGGGAATTGCCTGGGCTGCCTAAAGAACCCCACTCAAGTCATGGGATCTAACATGTCAGCGTGGTCTCGGCATGGCCTTTTTAATATCCCTGGCAGAAACGTAAGGAGTCTGTAGATATGTTGCTACTTTTTGCCCCTGTTATCTGTTTTGCTTTTTTTTTTTTTTGCATACTTAAAGCTAGTGGAAGCACTAATTAACTACTGAAAAAGTGAAAGACAGTCAAGACAGAAAAATTTATTTCTTCGGAAAGAGTAATTTATCTGCTTAGTGTCCAACCATACAAGGAGATAGCTTTGGTTTCTTATACTTTTTGATTCTGCTATCATACCCCAGTTTAGTGACTACTGAAGAAATTGTGAATATCCTTGCATATCTTTCTTTCTCATTTTTGTGAATGTTGCCTAAATTTGCCTTTTATTTCCTTGCTTTCCTTTCTTTAAAAATGCCTAATCCCATAGGACCACACACTGTTTTAGGCCAGAAGGAACCCTGGAGGTCATTTGGTCCAGCCTCAGCTTGGAGCAGGGCCAGCCTCAGAGTTAGGTCTGGTTGCTGACAGTCTTCCCCTGCTGAGTTTTGGATGTTGTCGAAACTCTGATTTTACTTAATCACCTAAACAATTGATCTAGGGCTGGGGGCTGGGCTTAGGGGGTTTCTCTGCCTTTTTCATTTTGTTGAAGGAACCTTAAAACATTCACACTGCAAGTTACATAAAACTAGTATTTTAAAATCTTACCAGTGCAATAGAACCTAAAAAATTCACACAATTCTATCATACCACCATAGCGTATTAGCATTAGGATGGTAATTTACTCCCACTGCTATGAGGAAGAGAAGTAAAATGTTTTGATCCAGTGCAGGGATTTCATTGCAGCCTGATTTTTTCCAAAGCATAATGTCTTTGTTCTAATATCTATCTGAAAATATTAATTTATAAAATGATGATGCAACAAACTAAATAATTTTATATTTCATAAATTTATGAAAGGGATCATGCGTTCTAGATCTTGAGGGTGTTGTGAAAAGGATGCAGTGGCATTAGATATCTTTTCTAGTTCTGTGTTTCCATGTTTCAGAGCCAACAGACAAGCTATGGATTGGGTTGAACGATCATAAAGTTCAAATGTATTTTGAATGGAGTGATGGCACGCCAGTGACATACACAAAATGGCACCTGGGAGAGCCATCCACTACAAACAACAGGCCAGAAGACTGTGTACTGATCAAGGGCCAGGTAACTTTATTCAATACACATTTTAATATGGAAACGAACTTCTTAATAAAAGAATGACGTGACCCGCTATTTCAGCAACTGGCTGAGGCCAGAAAAGGGGATATGGGGACAAAGGATGAGACTCGGATATGACCTCTCATTAAACAAAAATTAAAATGAAAGCATTACCTCATCACTGATGACTCTTTCTCCTTAAGTTCATCTGAAAGTCACCAATGAAATTATTTGGGCTGTAAAACAAGTCTCTGGATGTAGTTTGAGTATGTTCTCCTGCTGCTTTTCCTCTGGTGACAATGGTGGCATGTGGGGATCCCTGCTACCTCCCTTGTGCCTGCTGGTTCACCCCTCACTGCGTGGCACAACCGACTGTGCAGGGCCCTGCAGGACAGGTTGGGGACCGGCTCCACGCACCCTCACCCCCTCTCATCACTACCAGCTGTAACCGTACTACCATAGCCCAGTCTACCAGTTCACTGAATGTGGGCAGATTTATTTCTGTTATCAGCTAAGGTGATTGGATAAGGAAAACAAGATATATTTCTGTTTCAAAGTGGACAGAGTTTTCATTATAAAGAAAGAATTCTACTAAATTTCTTTAGATTATTCATCTTAATCTCATTGTTATTTCATTATTTTCCCTGCCTCACAGTATGGCTATTGGGCAGACTATATCTGTGAGAAGAAAGCTGGTTACATTTGTAAAAGAAAACCTGTATCACAAATAGCTGGAGAAAAGGAAATTAGTGATGCAGGCTGCAAAAAAGTAAGTATGTAAGAAAGGAACAACAATTTCCCAGATCAAATAAGTACCTTGTCTGAGAATAACCTAGAATAATTTTAATTATTTGGATTATTTACTTATATAATTATTTTTATTATTTATTAAGAAATTTCTTTCTCCTGCAGTTACTTTAAGTTGTATTAAGCCATTTACAGAAAACGCTTAGGAGGAATCTATAATTTCACTGCAAAAGGTTTCTAATTCATAATATTAATGATTATTGTGCTTTGTTCATTTTGAAATCGTATGGTTTACTTACTACATGATATCACAATTATTTAAAAGTTATATGGAAATCCTAATACGTTCCAGGGCTGGAGAAGATATGGGACCTACTGCTATTTTATTGGACATGTTCTAGCAACGTTTTCAGAAGCAAACACCACTTGTGAAGGAGAAAAAGGTTACTTAGCCACAGTTGAAAGTAGGTATGATAATAACTTTTTCTTGGCTTTTAGATAGGTAAAGGTTGTATGTTCTAAAATACTCCTGGAACTACTGCTCAGTTCTAACACAGTGCCAAACAGCAAATTACCTGTTACAGACGAAGTCTCTACTTAAACTAAAAAAAAAAAGGTAAGTCTTGCTTTTCATTGTTGACGTATCCAGAGTCAGAATACCATCGTAAGGTCCTCTCCCTCAGTATGAAGCAAGGAAAAGGAGAAAAGGATTCATATAAAATTAGACAAGTAGAATCTGGATAAATGATTTTCTTTTCACTTGTGTCATTGTGATCCCTTTTACAGGTATGAACAAGCCTATTTGAGTAGTCTTCTTGGGCTGAGGCCTGAGAAATATTTCTGGCTTGGTCTCTCTGACATGGAGGACCAAGGCACGTTCAGGTGGGCCAATGGTGAAGCCGTCTCCTTCACGCACTGGGATGCAGCGATGCCTGGTAGGTGCTGTGATGGTGGATGCTGGGTGCTCTCTGCAGTTGCAGTCCCTATTCGGGTTTGCAATGGCAACGTTCTCTGAATTTTATGCTTTAAGCTTTCTGTATACGTTACAAGAACTGGCAGTTGTCAAAACCCATCTTTTAATGTCAAAGGAATAGTTTGAACTGCAGTTTTATATTAGGAGACCTGATATACCTACTCATAAGATTAACCTTTTGGCTTATCTTCACAAAGAAAATCAGAATCTAGAAAAATACCTTCTTTCTGATAAACAGGAGTTACAGACAGCTCCTGAGACTATCCCACAGTTATCCCTTGAGTGTTAATGTTAGCCTGGGAGATGAGTTTGAAACAGAGCAACTGTAATAAGGATTTTAAGTTAGAATTACAAAATTACAGTATCAAAAATTTTTATACCCTTTTTTCTTTTACTTCTGATGCTAAGAAGACTGCATTCACAGGATCATACTGAAACTGTGCAGAAGCATAGAAAACAAGATCTCAAAATCCCATGAGGGATAAAAAAATAAATTAAAAAAATGTAAAAAAAATTGCAAAAGAATAATTGGTAAATTAGCTGAATCTTTAATAAGGAATAGAATAAAGGGGGTATATTGGGAAAGATATATAAAATTACTTGTGTAACGGGAAGTCATACTCACAGACCTCCTGGAGCTCTGCAGAGGAGCCAAAAGCATACTAATAAGAGAAATCTAGGTAGTGTTGTCTATCTCAATTTCCAAAAGCCTTTCAACTAATCTGAACTGACACAAGAAAGCTCTTACATGAATAAAACTTTTAGTCAAAAGGCAGTGAATGGAAGGTGAGTTTTTTTTAATGAGGGCTATTTTTTGGGGGGCTGCTTTTCATGGAGGAAGAGTGTTTACCAACAGAGTCTCATAATAATCTGTTTCAAAGCCCATACTCTTCAATGTGTTTACAGATAATCTGGAAACTCTGCTATACGAGTATTATTGTATGACAAGAAGGGAATGGGTGCTGCTCAAAGAATTTAAGTAAGAACTGAACAATTTAAACTGTATAAAATATCCAACATGTTTTTTTTGTTTCTCATAAAGGAAGTAAGCCAGGATGTGTGGCCATGAGAACTGGGGCTGCAGCTGGATTATGGGATGTTCTTGACTGTGAGACAAAGCAAAAATATATCTGTAAGCAGTGGGCAAATGGTGCCACAGCTCCACCTGTTCAAACTACTGCTCTGGTCCCCACATGCCCTGAAGGCTGGGTATCAAACTACCATAGTAGTTCCTGTTTTAAAGTAAGTGCTTTAATAGTTAAAAGAAGAAGAAAGGCTTTGAGCTGCTTGGTTAAAAAAAAGGGGAAAAAAAAGTCAAGAAAAAGGAAGTAACATCTTCATTTTGTGATATCTGAGGTTGGAATATAGCAAAAAAAACCCCACCACCACCCAAACAAAACATCTCCAGGAATTATGCAGAAGAGGAGAGAAACTAAGGAAGAAAGACAAGATGAAGGGACTGGAGACAAGGGGAGGGAAAAGGACACCGGAAAGAAAATCGGGAAACTTTTGCCCCAGGGACAGAATAAATTGGAGCAGAAAATGGATGAATAGGAACATAAATATTAAGTCCCTAGAAAGCCATAAGGAGAAGAGAAAAAAAGTAAAAAGAAGAAACAATATAATATTTGCGAGGTTATTGAGAGAGTTGAAGTGCTGAATTAAAATAGCAGAGCATAATATTTGCGAGGTTATTGAGAGAGCAATGTTGAAGTGCTGAATTAAAATAGCAGAGGCAGCAAAGCTTGGCTGATAGCATGGCTTTTTCTATCAACTGTGGTCACTAGGTTGTGCAAAGGTCCCATACTTATCTGAGTTGTGTGGGAGTTCAGCGAATAAAGTAGAGAAAGTGTGAAGTCCATCCACAGGCGGCACAATGCCTATAGCTGGATAAACGTACTTAGATAAGCACATTACCCCCAAAATGAGGCATAAGATGTCATATGCAAGGTTAATTAAACCAGTGTTTATGAAGGACACTTATTAGAGCATTTTGATGCAAAGCTACAGGTAACTCGTATTTGAAGTGCAATCAGTTATGCCTGAGCAGGCATACAAAAGGACTTTAAACAAGAAATGAGGACGGTGTGCAAACACTGGTTTGGGATCATGCATAATAGCACTGTGCTATGTTTCTTTATTTTATTATAACATATTATATATGTTTTAAAGTAATCTCTCCATAGTGTTTTCACAGATCAAATGTTAAAAAGAAATCATGGCTTGAAGCTCGAGATTTTTGTAGACAAATAGGAGGCGATCTGGTCACCATTAACAGTAAAGAGGAGGCATCATTACTAATAACAGCAACACGGTGAGTATCTGCTGCATGTTTATCTTACCATATTTATATGATGTTTCATATGAACTTTTATGACTGCTCTTAGATGATTTCTAAAACATATGGATTCCTCAAAGGCCAAAAAACCTGTGATAGTTTGAGATTTTATTTACACATGAATGTTTTTAACTGTTTCATGAAAAAAAGAATTGTTTATATCCAGGAAATTAAAAAAACACAGTATCACAATTACTAGATATAATTTAGAAACACATGAAATTGTTGGGGATGGTATTTTTAGTAGGGTAGAAAACATGAACGATATATTTACTTTTGACTTACCTTGAAGTAGTCAATGCTGAGACCATTTTCTGAGTCTGTGAAGGCCTTTCCTAAGAAAACAGAACATAGAGGAAATACATTATCAATATGACTAAGTCTGATAAATAGGCAATTACCACTGAGCCATAGAAATACTAGATATTTCTGTGAAAAACATATGCATCTGTATGCCCTTCACTAAATGTAATAGGGTAATTATGACAACTTCACTGCGCTTTACAATGTGTGCTAGAAAGTGTAATGATACATTTCTGGTTGATTTTTGTGTTGATGTTTACACACTGCTCTGCCTTGTAATTTCTCTTAGTGACAGTGGCTGTAGCTTTCAAAGAGTTTGGGTCGGTATATTTTCCTTGAATCCAGATGAAGGATTTGCCTGGAGTGATGGTTCTCCAGTGAGTATTTTAATTTTCCATCAAATTTGTTTGTTTAAGACATTTTGGGATTTGTACACGAGCTTTTCGGGTTTTTACTCTTCTCTTCTTCAAAGAGAACATCAATCCTGCAAACATTTACATGGCTATAACCTTTATTATCACAAGTGTAATTGCAGCAACATATTTGAACACATGGAAATCATCTGTATCTATTACAGTCTGTAGCTTTCTGCACAGCACTCCAACTTATCATCTTTTCCAAGAATATAATATGAACACATAACGTCAGAATACAAAAACTGGTCATACCAGGCCTTGTATCCTATCTCTGGTAGTGGCCAGAAGTAGCTAAAGAGCTAATCAAATCATATTTCCCAATATACTCCTGCATCCCCCAGTAAGTGATGGCTCGGGGTCTTTCAGAACCAGAACTCACATCTGTAATCTTTATTTATTTCTATGAATTTATCCAGTCATTTCTCAAGTCCATGTAAACATCCACAAAATGTGAAATGTTCCTGCAGGATTCCACTGCTTATTACCTTCCCTTTACTCTTACTCTCTATTTCTTATTTTTTAATGCAAGCAAGGACCTTTCCTCTTATCTTGTCGCATGTTAGTTTCCTTAAAAAGTTTGGGAAGAGATCTTGTCAAGAACTTTTTGAGAATCCCAAGTAGGTTGTATCAAATGGCCCTTCATTCCCATACAGATGTTAGATTTTTCAGAGGTGACTCCACTAGGTTTGTAGGACACCACTTCGCTCCCATCCTGATTAACCTCAGGGAACAGAAGCTGTGAATGCTAAATTGGTGCATGATATGGTCACTGTCAGCAGACAGCTGTTGGACAAAGTAATTTTGAACCAGGTCACAGTTGATGAAGTGAAAACTACCTTGCCTGCAGATGATTACCATGAGTGGGATGGGGGTGAAGTTCTTGGCTAGGTGACGTTCATTAGAAACAGTCCATTTGCCTGTTTCTACTCTGGCTGTGCCTAGGCCTTGAGGCGCCAACAAGAGGAAAAGCCCTCCATAGCAAGACAGTCTGATTGCCTGATCACTGCCATCATTGCCCCACTGTAAAAATTCTTACACCTATTGCTTTCCCTGTATTTGCACTTCTTTTTCATGAGAGATAGACCTTTCAGACAAATCCAGTTTGTTTCTGTTTGCCAATGGAGAGTAAAACTGCTGAAAGAGACGAAAAGAGTAACAAAGATGATTTCTTTTATAGGTTAGGTACACAAACTGGGATGACAGTCCAAAAAGTTCAGGAGGACGCAAGCTCTGTGGAGTATTCGATCATGGGACTTACAAGGAATGGCAGCTTTCGGTCTGTGAAGTACAGCTTGACTGGGTTTGCCAAATGAAAAAAGGTAGATTTAGTCTTTTCTTTAAGTAAGAAGCTTAAATAACTTTAGAAGTAGCTGCTTTCTAATATATGTAGCTGGAGAAAGACACACAATTTTGAAAACTACTTTTTCCAAACGGAGGTCAAGAGCATTAGATATTATAATATGGGCCAGGATTTTTCAATGATAGACGATGAGAATAGATAAATGTGTTTCTTCATGTAAATTAGGATGTATTCATAAGCCATGGGTTTGCAAGGGTTTCATAGACTGCCAACTTTTTGAATATTAAGAAGTTTTCATTTGTATGTTTATAAGGTAGGTAGTAAGGAGTTGTGAATTTTTTACAATACCGTTTTTCACATGAACACGGGTAAAGCTAAGAACGAAATACAACATGTTTGTGCACCAAATATATTTTTGCCTTGAGATTTGACAGTATTCATGGCAAATTATGGGCAGCTAAAAGGGGTTAGAGGAGGTGATGGGAGATGGATGGAAGCAGAAGTTTTTGGTTTGCCTTTCTGCAGCCCTCCAGCCCCACAGGGATGTTGAACCTTCCAGGGCTGGCTGAGCCACTGTCGTTTCCCATGGTGTGGGTAGCAGCCCAGGCACATCACTTGCCAGGCGTCCCAGGAGGCCACAGAAGGCAGCCACAGGGAGCTACACAGCCCTGGGGATGCCAGCTTTCCTGCCTGGCACCCACCAAAACTTTGGAGAGTATTGAAACATTTGTATGAGATGTTTTGATTCTACTGGATCAGTCTTGCCTTCCCCCCCCCAAGGAAAAATGTTCCAGTAGAAAAAATTCTGCTGCCTGTAGAAATTGTAGGAAGCCATTTCATTCAAGAGAAGACTTCAGGCTCACAGTTGTGTTAGTACATTTGGTGGTTGACACCGAGGCTGGTCATAGCTATAATAATATGGTTAAGGACAACAGATGAAACAGTCCTGGAGCAGTGCTCCAAGTTCTCCTTTAATATTATTCTGGATTCATCTGCTTTTGGAAAAGCAATGGTTCAAAGCAGTGGCATGTCTCTCTTTATCAGAATCATAAATATCTTATAGTCAGTATATATAGTTATATTTCCTTTTGCTTATGAATATTTGAGACTGAGAGAATTTTTTTATAGAGCTAAAGTTAAATCTAGTGGAATTTTTCTCTGCCTTGATAAGAAGACCCCTCTGGAGGATTATGGTATGCCTACTGATGGATCAGTAAAGAGTCTGTAAAACCAAAGTTTAAAGTGTTTCATGCAAATCTACTTTGGCTTACCAACTGGAAGACCAATTTTCCTTTACGTTGCTCTGCGCAGGAATGTGATCCGGCAAAAGCTATGGCTTTGTTGGCATGAAGCATAGCTTATGACACAAAATTATAAGCAGATGACCATGCATATTGAATAAGGTGGAGCTGAAATGTGTGGCTATGCCTGCTTTCTAATCAATGGCAAAAAACTGCAGAATCCTGCTCTGTCCCTTACCCTTACTCTGCTTCTTGCAGTCAGTCACAAGCTACATCGTAAAACATGCTACAGAGATGTGTTATGTTTTCTATTCTCTTGTTTTGCAGGAGTGCCATTAAAATCTGAACCAATTGACACGTATGGTAGGTTTTTGTGTACATTTATTCATCTTGTCCATTATTTTTTATCAAAATTGTTATTCTAAAATGAGCTTTTGTGTTCTACAGATACAGAATTTAAGGCTACCTTATTTATCTTCCAGCATATAAAAGCACTGTGGATGGATGGGTGATATATGAAGATAAGCTATATTACATCAGCAAAGAACAAGTCTCCATGGAGAAAGGCCAAGAGTTTTGCAGGATGAATTCTGCAGACTTGGTTGTTGTGAACAGCAATAGCGAGAGGAGGTTCCTACAGAGAGCGCTAAAAGAAAATGTAAGAATCAATACAGACAGACAACCTAAAGTAGAAATGCTTTTGATAATCTGCTCACAAAACTTGAATTGCCTCAGCAGTAGAGCCATCAGCATTTGCACTAACGAAATCTGCCTGAGAGGAGATCTGTGAAATTCTACCTGAAAGCACCCTTTGGTCCCATGGGATTTGGTCTCTCCTGCTCTGCGCCAGCTGTGCTGAGGCAGGCTGGTGGGAAGGTGCCAGCTGTGCTGGCTTGGGAAGTAGCTGCTGTGAGGGGGAGAGTTGAGGCCAGTGTGAGATGGTGCTGCAGTCCCGGAGGGAGAATGAAAGACATGCACCAGTTTCTGACTCAAGATCTGCTTCTTGATGAAGGGATAGAGGGTACCATCAGCAAGTTTGCTGATGACACAAAACTGGGAGGAGTGGCTGACATGCCAGAAGGCCGTGCTGCCATTCACCGTGAGACCTGGACAGGCTGGAGAGTTGGGCAGAGAGAAACCTTATGAAATTCAACAAGGGCAAGTGTAGGGTACTGCATCTGGGGAGGAATAACCCCATGCATCGGTACAGGTTAGAGGCTGACCTCCTGGAGAGCAGCTCTGTGGAAAGGGACCTGGGAGTCCTGGTGGACAACAGGATGACCATGAGCCAGCAATGTGCCCTGGCGGCCAAGAAGGCAAATGGCATCCTGGGGTGCATCAAGAAGAGTGTGGCCAGCAGGTCGAGGGAGGTCATCCTCCCCCTCTACTCTGCCCTGGTGAGGCCGCATCTGAAGTACTGCGTCCAGTTCTGGGCTCCCCAGTACAAGAAGGACAGGGAACTCACTTGGGTCTTTTTAGTCTGGAGAAGAGAAGACTGAGGGAGGATCTTACCAATGCTTATAAATACTTAAAGGGAGGGTTCCAGGTGGATGGGAACAGTCTAACAGTCTTTTCAGTGGTGCCCAGTGATAGGACGACGGGTAACGGGCACAAACTTGAACACAGGAAGTTCCATCTAAACATGAGGAAAAGCTTCTTTACTTTGTGGGTGGCAGAGCACTGGAACAGGCTGCCCAGAGAGGTTGTGGAGTCTCTGACTCCGGAGACATTCAAGACCTGCCTGGATGCCGTCCTGTGCAACCTGCTGTAGGTGTACCTACTCTGTCAGGGGGGTTGGACCTGATGATCTCCAGAGGTCCCTTCCAACCCTGACCATTCTGTGGTTCTCTCCTACCCCATCCTAAGGGCACTCAGCACTGCAGGACGCAGCTCTGATCTTCCAGATGAAAACCTGGCTTCTCTGCCTGACTGTATAAACATATCACTGTGATTAACTGCGAGCCAGCACTTTACCGCTGTCGACTTCAGTGACTGCTATGTAGACCTGATCAACGGCACATCCATTTCTGCTTGTTTTACTTCAAAGATTTATTTTGTTTTTAATTAAAATAGTATCTTTCTGGTTTAGGAGAAACCCTGGAGTCAGTCAAGCGGATACTTCATTGGTCTAAAAGTGAGCCTTGATAAAAAGTTTAGGTAAGTTAAGATGATCACTGCAACTCTTAACACATAGAAACAAATACAATATTTTATGTAGCTGGAGGTACTAAATGTGTTGCTTTCAAGGACTGAAGGCTAATGTATGTAACAAGTACAAAGCAGAATGGAATAGTTCTAAAATATTCTAAAGTCCAAAAGTTTGCCCCAAAAAGAAATAGGAAAAGAATATTTTTTTTCCTGAGTAAACACTTACCCAAAGAAAGGCTTGGTAGCTGTACCCTTCATACACACTTTCTCAAGTTTCTTTCAAAGATTTGCCCCATGAATTGGAATGATACTTTACTATGCTGGATTTTATACCTATAAAGACACATTTAAAATATGCTCCGTACTATAGAGCCTAGCTTTCTTATGCTTTTTCTCTATAGCTTCAGGGAGGGCTTCCAGAATTAGGAAGATGTGGAAAATGAGCACAAAAGATGCTTCTGACAGATTCTTATGGTAGCCTCTGCAAACTCCCATTCCAGGAGAAAAGTCAGCAGAAGCTTACAATACAGTAAAATTAACGAGTATTGCAAAAATACCCAATTTACAAATAAACAAAAAACTAAAATAAAAGACACTGAAGAGCATGATACTGACACTGACTAGCTTCCCATCTGCTAGTTAGGACACATCTGGGAGGTGAAAGAACATGCTTCTAATCATGACCTGAAACAGGTTTAGAGGAGATTTTAATTTAACCTTTCTATTTTAATGCTGCTGTTGAGTGTCTGTAAATCACTAACCTTGGAAAGGGCAGAAGAGGAGTGGGGAGAGAAGTTGGCAGTGATTGAGTCAGTGCATGATGCTAACCTCCTGATTTAGGACACAAATTAGGGAGACAGGGCATTGCTGGGTCCAGTGAGCATCTCCTTTATTTTGATCAAGTATAACACCATCAGCAAGAGATAGATGAGGGAGCTGAACTTGTTTCCCACTTCAGTCTGAATGACCTAAACTCTGAAATATTGATTAAGATGCAGTGTCAACCTCTTCTTCCTTCAATAGCAATGTATTAAAATAAAAAGCATGTAAGCATAAAGAAAAAAATGTCAATTTTGATTCTTCAGAAAGGGTGCTTTTAAAGCTGACAGAATGTCCATTAGTTTCCAGACACAAGACTTAAATATCTCCATAGGTTATTTGTATTCTCTTCAGAGGAAAATCCACAGAAAAGTATTTCTGTCCACG